>NC_029792.2:19714255-19716939 GCF_000816755.2 Arachis ipaensis
GTAAAAAAAAAATAACAAGTACAAAAAATAAAGAATTAAAAATTACAAGACTTATATTAAAATTGCAAAAATTGATAAGGGCTTGAATGAAAATGACAGAATTTAAATAACAAAAAGGAAAAAACAAAATTGAAAATGACTAAAAAAATGGAATCTCCCGTTATTTACATGGACTCGTGACTCTCATTTCCATACATTAGTGTGACTAGGAATTCTTAGAGTAAGTGAGTGTATGAATGAATAGAAACTCTCCTAATTTATTGAAACTAATCGTATTTATAGAGAAAAAAAAATCATAAACTAATTAGTATAACCTTGGACTTTAAGTAAACTTGTACTTCAAGTAGTCTTATACTTCAAACAAACTTGGACTTCAAATAATCTTGAATCTCAAGTAGTCTTGGGTCTCAAGCAAACTTGGACCCCAAATAGTCTTACCCCTTAAGAAAACTTGGGTTCCAAGTATAAAATAACTTGACCACCAAGCTTAACTCATTTTTTTTTCCAGCTATGATGTACTTCATACATATATGATCTTTAACTTTAACGGTTGAATTCCTTCCAATGTTGATCGTTTGTGCCAAATTTTTGGCACAACGGACTTAAAAAAAAAAGAGTAAATGACCATTTGTACCATGAAAGATACATACGCTGACAAATGTACCCATAGAAGAAGGAAACTCACCTTGTAAGCACGAAAGATGACTTTCGTGTGCCAGAAGTACCCTGACGTTGGTTATGCACTTGGTCCGTTAATATTCAAACCTACGTGGCAACAAAACCCCTCCAAACCTATCTACATGTAGCCCAACGTATACGTCTACAAGAATTGAAACCCTAGCATGCCTTTCTTCTTCCTTTCTTCTCTAATTTTTATCGTAACCCAAAAATTGAAATCATTTCATTTTCGTTTCTTCCTCAAATACGAACACTGACAAATAAAAACCCTCTAACCTCTGGCCATGTCTCTGTGCAGATTTAAATCTGCTATGTGTAGTGCAAGTTACAGTAATGCTTCGAGTTCGAGGAAGAAGAAGGAAAAGAAGCTTGATAGGAGATGCTTCTATGGGCTGGAGTTTGCGTTGATGGAATCTGGCACAGTAACAAACCCAAATAGATGGTTCATTCGATGTCCTCTCTGGAAGATAATGGCTTAGCATTTTTCATTTTTTTTAAGGTTCCATTTTTTTTTATTTTCATTAACTGTTGGATGGGTGTGGATATTTTGATTTTCCAAACAAAAGACTGCAAATATTTTGTGTAGGTGGATGAAATCGAAGAAGGTTGAAAAGGTCTGGCAAGATCGTTAGTTAAAAGGAATACAGAGCATTCTCATACAAGATATGAAGATGGGTTGACAATCACTGCAGTTGAAAAGGAGAATTATGAAAGCTTCTCTATGATTGCAAGGAAAATGGAAAAATTCAAAGGTGAAGTTAGGACAAATAGAGTGTTGCTTGTAACCATAAAATTGATAGTTGTGTTTTGTTTAGCTTGTAACTTGTATTTAGTGATGAAAATATAGGATTGATGTAATCTAAAGATTGTTGTTGTTTATGATCGTCGTTTTTTGTTAAGAATGACAAACTAGTTTAAACCAATTCAGTTTGTTATATTTGACAGAAGTACCCATGAATGATTAATCAGATAGCATAAATAACCATAGCATAAATAACCATGTATATTTGCTTTATTTGACTAAATAGGTCCTATAGAATTAATGAGATGATGTCCAAAATATGTATTTCTCATGTATTAATTTCTGTCATACATAACTGAAACACAAAACTCTAATTCTATAACACTGTCTTTAAAGGTTAAAACAATATACATCACATGATACATTGTGGATTCATAGAGAAACACAAGAGTCTAGTATTTGTTAAAGAGTACTTCATATTACCAAAATAAAATTGAAGAAATTAGAGACTATACTCAGAACATCATAACAGCAGAATGAGACAAAAGAGTCTACTGTTTCTCTTGATCACATGAAAAAAACCAACAAAACAAACAAAAATCTAATTCAGATTAAAACAAGATTGAATTAATACAGCAAATAATATAGTTTTCATTAACTAAACAACTATGATATTAGAGTTGAGTTGTTGCTCCCGCTTGATACAACATTTTTTTTAGATTCCAGATCTCTTTTATCTTTTTTTTTTTAAATCTGGTCTTGTTATAGCTGATTTTAGAGTCGTACTTTTTAATAAATGGTGAATTATTGGTTTGGTATCTTAATTTGCTTTTTATTTATTTATTTTGAGTTTGCTGGATGAAATTTTGATTTTTTAATTCTTTCCGAGTGTTACAGTAGAGTGCATGGTAGTGGTAAAGAGAAGAGTTGGAAATGGAGTGAGGAAGAGTTAGAGTCAGGGGTTAATTAGATAAAAAAAAAAGTAATTTAAAATTTTTGAATAAATTTTTAAGAGTTGGGTAGTTATATCTAGTGAAATTTATTTTTTATGATTATAAGTGAATCTTAATTCTTTCATAGTTAGATTTATCAGTAACTAAATTTTTGATGATCAATTTTGATACTTTACTCTTATTTTTTATTATAAAATTTAATGTCTGCAATAATAACTAATAAGTATGAGATAATCAAAGATGATAAATATATACTTTTTTACTAAAGATGATTTGAATTCAATATATAAAATAAAAACATTTTTTATGAA
>NC_029792.2:19716964-19745766 GCF_000816755.2 Arachis ipaensis
ATTAAAAAGGTGTAAATCAATAAAATCTTATATTATATAATTATGCTTTACAACTTTAGTCAGATTGATTTAATTAGCTAAAAGTTTTCGCAACTTTAATCATATTTTGGGTTAAATTTAAATTAGATTATTACATGAGCAATTTTGATTGAGTTCACCTATAATAATCGTGTTGCATTAGTGATAAATTGAATATAAGATAGAATATATAATAAAATGTTCGATTTATTTTTATTTTTTCTTTCACACAAAATATAAAATAAAAAAGATTATAAAAATTTGATAGTAAGAGTAAAAAAAATAAAAAAACAAGTTGTGTCTCTATTTAATATTAGAAAAAACATAAAATATAATATTTTTGTTTATATTTCATTTGTCAAACATAATTTTTTATTTTTGTCTACATCTCATGATTCCATTGTTATAAAGAAACACAGCTCAACATATCCAAAAAAAGTATATCAAAAAAACAAAGGTAAAAAAACAAAGGTAGAAAAACAATTATGTTCCTGAAGAATTTTGTGATGGACCTATAAATATGTTAGGAGAATAAAATAATAAATCCTAAAAAATTCTGAGAGCTTTATAGAATTTTAGAAAAAAAAAGTTAACATTTTTTAAAAAAATTACAATGATAAATTTAAAAGAAAAATGTAATATTAGACAAAATTCATCCTTCTTAATCTTTCGTTCTCTATATGTTATTATCTTTTTCAATATTCCATCACAAAATTTTAAGAGACTTACGTTATATATTTTCTTTAAACACTTATAAATTTATCATAATTGTTTGATATTTTATTTTCAAAATCTATAAGTGCAACAAAATTTTTTTTTAAAGAATTTTCTTTGACTTTGTTTTACCTAAATTTTGCTTTTTCAACCTTGATGGGAGGTATCGACTAAACTTGTATTAAGATTTTAATTTGAAAAGCAGATATAATTTTTTTTGTGGGTTGTTTTTAGAATTTAGAAATCATATCCAATAAAAATGTAAAAAAAAATATAGAAAGCAAGAGATAAAAAAGAACAAGTACAAAAAATAAAGAATTAAAAATTACAAGACTTATATTAAAATGTGTAGAAATTGATAAGTGCTTTAATGAAAATGACAGAATTTAAATAACAAAAAAAAAAGAATAAAGGACAAATTTGTCCCTGATCTTTATTACTACGGACATTTTCGTTCCCGAAGAATGGAAAATACCTTAATGTCCCTGACCCCCCAGAAAACTGGACATTTTTACCCCTCCGTTAGAGTGTCTCCGTTTGCCCTGACGGAAAACGGTGACGTGGCTCCCGTGGCGCTGACCTGGCCGTTACGGGCTGCCACGTCGGATGGGCTTTCGAGAAGAGGACAAATTTGTCCCCAGAGTCCAAAACGCTGCCGTTTCTCCCCCACCTTTCGAAACTAACCTTAACTCACATACGCAATATCCATAACACCAAAACGATCAAAATCCCTCCCCATGTTTCTCCCTCCAAAAATTGCACTACGTGGAAGAGCAATCGGCGGGTGGTGAAGTAGCTGTCAGAGGCAAGAAAGAAGGTTGCTGTGGAGGTCAGAACTGCCGTCTTTCTGTCAAGGTAAGATCGCCTTCCTTACCCCTGAAGTTTCTGTAGTTCATGTTTGTACTAAGGGTGAAGTCATCATGTGTGCATGTTGACAGTGTGTGTAACAGTTGTGTAATGAGGGCTAAAAATGATTTTTAGAGCATGGTGTGTAGTAGTAGTAGGAGGTATTGTGTTAGGGCAACAGGGGGGTTCGTTAATAAATTTTGAATGTATCCTAGTACTGACACATAGTTGTTTCTTGGTCAATTTCAGATGGTGGATGTTTTTGTGGTGCCAGTTTTTCACCACGGAGGCAACTTCGTGAGAGGTAGCGATGGTGTCCTTGTTTATGAAAATGGTAAGGAAGAGAGGTTCCCGGAGATGGACTTGGATTTTGTGAACTTCGGGGACCTTGTAACCTTATTTAAGGGTTTGGGATACCAGTTATACAAGGCAATATACTGGTATAATCGAAGAAGTGGCTTTCTTGAGTCTGGGCTAAACGAGTTAACCGGGGACACAGGAATCAATGCAATGCGAGAGAACTTATTGAAGGACCAAAAGTCTCTTGAGTTCCACATTTACTTTGACCACCCCGTTGATGCTCCGGAGGTAGTAGATGATGCTGGCAAGCATGGTGATGATGAAGTGGATGTGGATGAAATTTTAGAGGAATTAAAGACATGCTCTTCATCGGATGATGGGTACGAGAGCACCGAAGATGTATTGTATAAACCTCCACCAGCTGGGTTTGAGAGTGATGGAAGTGATTCTGACAGTAATATCGGGATTATTGGTGGCAAGAGAAAAAGAGTAACGGAGCCCAGAAAGTAGGTGGTAACCCCCAAGAAGAAAGTCACAAAGAGACATGGGATGAAGGATAATTATAAGAAGGGTAAGGAGAAGGTGCAATATGGTGCGAGGGAGAATGTAAGTGGAGAAGACAGCGGTCAGGCTAAAACAGGGGCAGCTAGTGATAGTGGAATGGACTCAGCTGCTGGGTCGAATGATGGAGGAGGTGGTGGCAATAGGCCTGAAGTGGTGCCGGATAATGTAGGGAGATACTATGTAAGTGAAGTCCTGACAGAGCCTGAGGAAATCATGTTTGAGTACGAGTCCGAGGAATTACACACACCTATGGGATCAGAGGATGAAGGTGAAGGCCACAAATTTCCAGAGTTTGATGATGACTATGCTCATGGTCAGGGCAGATTTAAGTTAGGGATGAGGTTTGCAACTGTTGAACGGTTTAAAGATGTGGTGAAGGACTCATTCATTGCTGAGGGGAGGGAGGTTAAGTGGATCAAGAATGATAGGGAGAGAGGGAGAGGGGGATGGTGGAATGGACTCAGATGCTGGGCCGAATGATGGAGGAGCTGGTGGCAATAGGCCTGAAGTGGTGCCAGATAATGTAGGGAGATACCATGTAAGTGAAGTCCCGACAGAGTCTGAGGAAATCATGTTTGAGTACGAGTCCGAGGAATTACACACACCTATGGGATCAGAGGATGAAGGTGAAGGCCACAAATTTCCAGAGTTTGATGATGACTATGCTCATGGTCAGGGCAGATTTAAGTTAGGGATGAGGTTTGCAACTGTTGAACGGTTTAAAGATGTGGTGAAGGACTCATTCATTGCTGAGGGGAGGGAGGTTAAGTGGATCAAGAATGATAGGGAGAGAGTGAGAGTGGGCTGCAAGGATGAAGAGTGCAATTTCTTGGTTCACCTGTCTTACAACAAAATCCTACAATGTTACCAATTTAAGACGTACCAGCCAGATCATAGTTGTGCAAGAAATTTAGGGAGCAATGCAGCTGACCAGCATTGGATAAGCAGGAAGATAGTGAAGCGGATGGCTACCCAACCACACATGACCACTAGGGAGGCAACTGAATTCCTAAAGGAGGAATTTTCATTAGCTCCCTATCCTAAGATGGTGTATAGAGCAGTAGTTGAGGCCAGGGATAAGATAATGGGAAACAAGAAGGAACAATACAAGAGGACAAGGGACTATTGTAAGCAGATTTTGAGTAGTAATCCAGGATTTACTACAAGGTTGGAACTTATGACAATTCCAGAAGCCCCGCCCGTTTTCGACAAGATATACATATGCTTAGATGCTTGTAAGCTAGGGTTCATGGAAGGCTGCAGGCCTTTGCTGCACCTGGATGGTTGCTTTCTCAAGACATACTACATGGGGTGGCTTCTAGCAGCAGTTGCCCAAGACGCAAACAACCAATTTTATGTTGTTGCATATGGGGTTGTCAGGGCTGAGACAAAGGATGCCTGGAAGTGGTTCCTGACTAATCTTCAGGCAGACATAGGAGACGATATAAACCACAGCTGGAACTTCATTTCAGACAATAGAAGGTATGATGCATTACTGGTTCATTATTGTACACTTAATATATTTGCTAAATTGTAAATGTTTGCTGCTCCCATTCAATGCAGGGTTTACTCCCTGCCTTAAAGGAGGTCATGCCACATGCCAGGCACAGGAACTACGTCATGCTCATGCACATGTGGAAGAACTTCATAAATAGGTTCAAGGATTTATACATAAGAGAGGTTGTCTGGGAGTGTGCCAGATGCACAACAGTTGCGAAATTCAAGGACTGTATGGAAAGGCTGAAGGCAGTGAATCAGGGGACTTGGGAGTACCTCTCCAAGTTTGAGCCAGAGACATGGGTCAAGGCATATTTCTCGCATGGGCCGAAGGTTGATAACCTCACTAACAACATGTGTGAGGTGTTCAACGCCAAAATTGTTAACTACCGCTGCAAGCCAATCCTCACTATGTGTGAAGAAATCAGGAGTTACTTGATGAGGAGGATGGTAAATCACAAGCGAGTATTGGAAAATCACCCTGGTAAACTAGCTCCAGTACAGCAAAAACGGATGGAAAGATTAGTTACTCTTAGCACAAAGTGGACAGCAGAGTGGGTTGGAGATAATGAAAGAAAAAGGTTTGAGGTGAGCCGTAAAGGAAGCAAGGTTGATGTGGACCTCATTAAATACACCTGCTCCTGCAATCAATGGCAACTTACTGGTAAACAACAAATCTACTTATAATGCATTGACTACATTGTTTACTGTTTGTTCACCTGTAATATAACTACTCTTTGCTATCCGATCAAATTGAATACATTTTTTGGTTAGGGATGCCATGCACACATGCACTTGCTGCTATTGTGAAGAGGCGTGACAAGGCAGAAGATTATGTGCACCCTTGGTTGTGTATGGAATCAATCAAGAGGACATATTCACACTGCATCAAGCCAGTCCCCAGTGCAGAATTCTAGCCCCGAACTGACTACTCATAACCAGAACTACCCATCATCAAGAGACCTATTGGCCAGCCAAAAGTTCACAACAGACAGAAAGATCCTACTGAGCCATTGATGCAAGGGAAAAAATTGAAGAAGTCATTCTCGGTAGCTTGCAATAAGTGTGGTGAAAAGGGGCACAACTACAAAACCTGCAAGGGAGCTCCATCAAACCCCAACTGGAAGCCGAAAACAAAGAAGCCTAAGAAGAAAGGAGGAAGCAGCTCTCAACAACTGGTTGTGCTTCCTTTGTCCCAGTCAGCTCCACCCCCAGGGGTAAGTTTGCATTGTGTATTTTTGGTTTGGATTATACACTCCTATAGAAATGCTTATTTAGAACAATAGTTTGTCAGGGACTGATCTGTCTTACTGCCATATAGTTTAGGGGTTAATGAGTATTAGTAACATATTCCTCAAGGATCAGTATGTCTTGATGTAGAAAAGTTAGGGGACTAATCTGTCTTATTATCATACTGATAGATCATGTTCATTAACTCTCCAGGATTCTTCAAGTAGCCAACCAAGCAACACAACACCCCTGCAACAAACAACTCCTGTAACTATTTAATTTGTTGTCTTCGTGATCAATTTGATATATGAGTTGTTTGAATCCCAGTTGATGTGCTTTATTTTTTCCCATGGGTTGTTCTCCTACTGCGTGCAGGTTATGAGTGCAGCCGCACCAAATCCTGCAAATGTTGCACCAGCTCCAACTATGGTTACTAGATCCACACTTGTGATAGCACCTCTGGGAGCAACAGTCACTCCATTTAGGCTACCAGCCCCAACTACAACCCCTCCAGGTAAAGCTCCAGGCAAGGCTCCATCGATGGTTAACAACACTTCTCGCCCGAAACCATCAAAATTCATACCAAAGCAGAAGATCTTCAGGCCATCGGCACCACTGGTTCAAGGACAGTCTAGCACACCGCAGGTTGCACCAGCTCAGGAAGTCTCCCAAAGAACAACACCAAGTGACCCAACATCTAGGGAATCAACATGAGTGAAGGCTAATGATATTATGCTTTTTTTGGTTTAGATGTGACCCAATGTAACTGATAACCACAAATTCTAGATACATTTTCCTTTTTTTGGTTTGGGTCTTTATTTTGGTTCAAACATTACTTGTGAAGTAAGGAGATGTTAATGGTAGCATGCCATACATGTGTACACATTTCCGCGAAACTAGTTTCCTTTTATTTTGATGTCAGTTTAGATGATGAATGTATAGTTTCACACTCTAAATATCAGTGGTTGAAACTTTGATTTCCTGTACTTTTGCCAACTTTCGTTTCATACATACATAATCACAAACATGACCCAAAGTGATACCAAATACACAAATAATTAATACATTTCATTTTCAACATTTCGCATGTCTTACATCATTTCTTACAACTAAATAAAGCAAATATCAGGACAACAAACATCACACATATGCTCCACCCAATTGGATTTTTTTGAACCTCTAACGCTTCTATCCTCTTCTCCAACAACATTATCCTGTTTTCCATTTCTTTGTTCCAGTGATGCTCTTCACCATGCAAAATTTGCTCCTACCCCAGGTACCTTGTAAAACCAACACCAAGACCAGCTATGTGCTCGTCTAGCCACAAAAACAACTTGCAACATGGTTGTCTTACCTACACAAAATCAATCCTCAAAGCTCAGAAAATCTGGAATTGAGGATAAACCCTAACACAAACGGAGTTACACATATTTCCTTTGCATACCTTATAAAAGGGACATCCCAGAAATAATCTGTTCGGATTGCTGGTCGTCCTCGACATGAACAGGATTGTGTTTTCTCCATAGAAGCACTTTGGTGACATGTCCTCTTTTCCATCATTTCCGTTTGGAAGTAGGCCTCTTCTCGAGCTTGACGACACTCCTTCGGATGCCATGGTCGGAATGCTCCCTTTCTTCCTTCACCTGCTTCGCCCTCAGACTGCATTTGAAGGATTAGGGCTCAAGGTTTTCATAGATTGGGGATGGGGGAGAAACGGCAGCGTTTTGGACTCTGGGGACAAATTTGTCCTCTTCTCGAAAGCCCATCTGACGTGGCAGCCCATAACGGCCAGGTCAGCGCCACGGGAGCCACGTTACCATTTTCCGTCAGGGCAAATGGAGACACTCTAATGGAGGGGTAAAAATGTCCATTTTTCTGGGGGTCAGGGACATTAAGGTATTTCCTAATCTTCGGGGACGAAAATGTCTGCGGTAATAAAGGTCAGGGACGGATTTGTCCTTTACTAAAAAAAACAGAATTGAAAATGACTAAAAGAAAGCAAGCCCGCTACGAACACAAGCCCTTTTGGCATACAAGTTCATACAAGTTGTCCCAAGTCCAACAAAAATAACCCTCACATTAACGTCACTCAATCGTTCAATAGCGCGCTATTATGAAAAACGCTTCTTCTTCTTCCTCGATCAAAATCCCAACCCTGGAGATTCAAACAACGCTCGAAATCTCTGAAAAACTGTCAAAATTATCGCGAAAACTCAAGAAAATCTATAAAAGAAGTTCAAAATCTTCATCAAGAAACACCGAAACAAAAGATGAAAGATTATTAAAGGTACTGTTCACTAATCGTCCAGTTTTTTCACTTTTCTCTTTCTAATTTCGATCGCGAAATACTAGATAGTCATATTTCTGTTTATTTAGTAGATTTATTATGCGTTCTTGCTTTAAAGTACATATCACTGTTCTCATCATACTGTTCAATCAGTGATAACTGTTTTACGTACTGTTTCACGTATAATTTAATGTATATTTTCATGTGTTTGAGTGATTTTAATGTGTTTTTGTACATGTTTGCATGTTTCGAACTGAGTTTGTCTATAGAAACTGAGTTTCTATAACTAGAAACTTTTGTTGTATTTCAAGTGAATTCGCGTGTAATTGGTGTTGTTGTCCTATCCTTGCTGCAACTAGAAACAGAATATTTTTCTTGTGCTTCTGATGTCATTTTATGCATGTTTGATTGAGTTGAATATTATTTTGAACTAATATTATTTCATGTAATCAAAAAATAATAGAGGTGTATATGGCTTGTATTTCAGTATATTTCAAGTGAATTTGCGTATAATTGGTGCTGATGTTGTCTTATCCTTGCTGTAACTAGAAACAGAATGTTGTTCTTGTGCTTCTGGTGTCATTTTATGCATGTTTGATTTAGTTAAATAGCATTTTGAACTCATATTATTTCATGTAATAAAAAACATAGAGGTGTATATGGCTCGTATTTCGGTGTATATCTGGTGAATTCGCGTGTAATTGGTGATGTTGTCCTATCTTTGCTGCAACTAGAAATAGATATTGCTCTTGTGCTTCTCATATCCTTTTATGCATATTTGATTGAGTTGAATATCATTTTGAACTCATATAATTTATGTAATAAAAAATAGAGGCGTATATGGCTCGTATTTCGGTATATATCTGGTGAATTAAGGTGCACCTGGTGCTGTTGTTATCTATTAACGTTATTTTTTATTCATTATAGAAAAAATGGCAAGCAAGAACCCTGCACTAAAACATAATGTAAACACATATATCTTAGACCAACTCGATTTTTCCTTGTATAAATATAGTTTATTTAGATGATTCTCGTTTGTTTACAGAAAACTCGCGAGTTGAGATGCTCTACAAGACTCCTTCATGATAAATCGAAAACATGAGTCATGAAAAGAAAGCCATTGTCCAAAAAATGGGATTTGCTAGTTTGATGCACATCCCTCCCATGAATGTGCCGCATAAGCTCTTGAAAGAGTTGGCATATTCCTTTGATCTAATAAAAAACATATTGGACACTCGATGCGGTGTATTGAACATCACCCAGAAAAATATAGGAGCTGCCCTTGACTTGAATGCATCCGGTAATCGATTACATAAACGGTTTATACTTGCATTTTTTATAATCTATTCTGTTAATTGTTTTGATGTATTTTTACATTATATCTGTGTTATTGAAATATTTTTGCTGCTTTTGTAGGGCCGTTCTTTGCAAGCAAAGTTAAATTCTGAGAGCTTGCTGAGGAGGACAAGGAAGTTTATAAAACCTTCCAAGGCAAAACTTTGAAGCAATTGACAGACTCGATGATGGAGATCAGTATTGACAGGAACGAAGATTGGCTTAAGTTCAAGAGGACATTCATCCTCTACATTTAAATGTCGTTCTTGTTGCTGACAACCATAAACAAGGTTTCTCTCGTTCACATACGCTGGTTTTTTGTGTGCACACCATACGTGAGTGGAATTAGGGTGATCATATCCTCAACTTCCTTATCAAGGGCATAAGTGAGCACATATTGAAAAAGAAAAAATTCGTTGATGGCTACTTCTATGCTCTCATGATTGTACACTTTCATGAATCCACACACAAAAACAAGCTGGTGGATACAATTTTTGGACCACCCTGGTTGTAACACTAGACTAAGGAGTTGCTGGTTCAGAGGATAGAAGCTGAGATTAAGGATCATATGGTAACTCAACAGAATTCTTTCTTTAATTTTGGTGTATTTGTTTTATATATCTGATATAAACTAATGTTTTACCTGTTTTAGGGCATCGTCAAGAGAGCATAGTTGAGAGACAAATTGACAAAAATGAAGAAGAAAGAAAAAAAAGGAGAAAAGAAAAACGATACAAAAGAAGAAGGACATTTCTTCAGAAAGTGATAATGGCACTGACTTTGAGTTCGATTCTGAACAAGACTCAGAGGAGGCACCAAAACAAGAAAACAACCAACAAGAAAGGCAAAAAAGTAAGTATTGTTTTTCGTTATATTTTGTTATTTTATTGTGTTTATTGCCTGATGATTGTTTACTGTCCAGGATGCAATCCAAAAAGAGCAAGCACATTGTTCAGGATTAATCCTCGAAAAACCAAACTGAATTTGATAATGAGTAAGATTCAGAAATTATTATTCGAATGCTATATTTTTTATTTTTATCAAAATTTTATTTATTAACAGAATGTTTCAATTTATTGTCAGAAGTGAAGAATTTGAGCAAATAACAAAAGGAAGATTGAAAAAAAAAAGTTCACAGTCCGGCAATAAAGTATGCATTGCTTTCGGAAGGTATTTTATCAATTTTGTTGTGTGTATTTTCTTGATGATTCCTTACTTTCCATGATGCAATCCAAAACAAGAAAGCACGTTATTGAGGATTCATCTTATGAAAAAGAAACTGAATCTGATCATGAGTAAGATATTGTAACACTATCTTTTCTTTTTCATCAAAATTTTATTTGTTAACATAATCTTTTGCATGTACTGTTAAAACTGAACAAATACAACAATTAAAAGGAGCAAAAAAGAAGAAAACAAATTATAAGGCTGCACAAAGGTATGTTTGCTTTTCAATATATTTTGGTAATTTTACTATGTTTTTGTTGCCTGATGATTGTTTGCTTTTCCAGAATGCAGGAAAAAACCCCAGATATACCAGAAGGTGGGTTTCACTCTACAGAAGCCCACCATGATTCTTTGCAAATGTAAAATTCAATATGTAAAATCCTTTCTTTGATAAAATTACCTAAATCCTGATGTAATTAATTACTCTAGTTTTACTGAATAATGTTTATTTTGTCCTTAAAATGCTGGATATGAACCTGGCAAGTGAAAATGATCATGTGTTTCAAACACAGACAGATCAGAGCAGTATAAATAAGCCAAGTGATAACATGTAAGTTTTGTTTCTCTTGTCATTTCCTTAATTCTTGTGTTACCATATTCTGCTTCTGATTCCATATATATATATATATAGAAAAAAAGCCCTTTAAAACTTTATTCAAGAAAAAAAAGGTAGAAAAAACTGCAACTATGTAGGTTCTCATGCAAAAGAAGTTGTGTTTTTCTTCAATGCTTGTGGTGTAGTTGTGATGTGATTTCGGTGTACTTCAGGTTCGCGAAACAGGAAGAATCATTCAAGGAACCAGCTTCTGTTCCAGGAAGTAATAATGAATGATAATTCTGAAGGACAAATCAGTGTTCTTCCGAAACAAACCCATTCTGAATCAGAACCACTGGACATGTGAGTTTTCCAACTCACTTTCAATGTTCTATTTCATTGAGTTAACCATTTACACTTGAATGTTTACGCCATATTAACCTTTTCATTTTTCTTTTCCTTAGAGTCCCACTTCAAGTATTTGTTCCTGCTTCAAGCCCTCCCCAAACTCAACAAACTGCTGCAACTTTACCTGGAGAGGGAGATATAGAAGAAGAAACTACTAATGCGTAGGTATTCTTGTTAATTAAGGTGCAGTTGATGTTGTTGTGCTCTTTTTGTTGTAACTAAGCAAAAGAATATTGATTTTGTTCATTTATTACTTCTGCTGTCATTTTGTGCTTATTTTATTGAGTTGCATATCTTTTTAAATTTTGGTTATTTGGTATGTATTTTTGTGTATTTCATGCGAATTGAGGTGCACTTGGTTTGAATGTATTAATTAAATTCTATTTCTGTAATCCTAAAGTTTCCCACAACATCAACAAGCTGTTGCACAACAAGAACCTCAACAACCACTTCAAAAACCTCAATAACCACCCCCTCAAAGAGTGACTGATGTAATAATGATGGTTGCCAATGTTGCCTTGAAAAATGACTTTCTTGCACCATCATTCAGCCTTGGATTCACTCAATCAAGTGAGGAGGCTACAGTTTCTAAAGAGGATGAAGCACAAGCTGTCAGGAGAAAATCTCAGGATAGCCCAATATTGGTGAAAGACTTGGAAGAATTGGTGAATGTCATAAATACTGGGGTTGCAGCAGCTTTAAATTTTGTTAGAGATAAAAGTCCCTCTCCAAAAAAAGTGCAGCCTACAATGAGCTTCCTCGACAAATTCAAAACTCCCATGAGGTAGAAGCAATATCAGATGAACTTAAGGAGAAATGCTTTTATTGGGTGACAAATATCAAGACTTATCAAGATGATAGCACCAATGAGTGGGAGACAATTTTTATATTGAAGCATGAAAAATAATTGGAAATAAGAAGAATGCACTTTGAATTCTTAAAAATTGAATCCGATGTCGAAAGTCTGGTAATCCTCTAATAACGTTAATGATTTTCTTATCAATCGATATGCCATATATGAATTAAATTTGGGTTTTTGTTTTCATAGGTTGTCTCGGAAATGTGCCAAATTCTCAACATCAGAAAAATTGAAAGATTTCAGAAACTCATACTGTCTGCCCCCTAATATTATTGTAAGTTGTAGTACATTAAAATTTTGGTGTATTTTTAAAATATATTGTTTGCTGTAACTAATTCTTTCGGTGTTATACAAATTTTGCAGAATTGTGCATTGTCGAGTCATGAGGGCAACTTCCTTCATCCAAAAACTAAGAAGCCCTTCCGAGTTGAAGACTATGAGGACCACCTCCCATTTTTGGACAAGAAGAAGCTTGCATCCCATCCGTTTGTAAGCTTTGATTTTATAAAGTTTCTTAAATAATTCTTACATTAGGTAGCAATTAAGCTAAAAAAATTGTTCTCTCTGGTGAAACTTCAAATATTTGTCCTGGTTTGCGCATTGGTGGTTATGAATAGCAGATGTTGAAAAGAAGAAAATTCATGTCCTCGACCCAATAAACAAAAAAGCTCCTACAAAAGAGAGAACAACAATCAATACATTTGTTATAAGTTATTTATTTGATACAAATTTCTGTTTCCTTTATAAATTTTTTTGTTTCTATCTATTTGAAATAAGGTGCACTTGTAGTTCTATGGAAAAAGAATAATAAATACTATAATGCACAGAATTGCTTTTCGAATACACTGAAAAATATTCAAATAAATATTGAGTTCGAAAGGTTGAAATTATACTTGCCTTGTTTTGTTTTTAGGACTTCATCATTTCAAAATTGAGGGGTGTTTCCTGTAGAAGCTTTGATAGAAAAGGATGAGGGTGTCGAAGCACCATACAACAACATCAGTGGGCAGTTGACAAGGTATCAAATCTTTCTATTTAATAAATTTTATGGTGTTTTCTCTTACTCTACTATTTTATTGTGTTAATTTGTTCTTATTTTTAGCTATGATTGTGCAATATATGTTATGAAATGGCTGGAGTTAATTGTTCCAACAAAGATAAAAAAAATATTCGTGGAAAAATTGGAAATAGGTAACTATCTTTAAAAATAAATAACTCTCTATTACTAAATTAACGAACTTTAATAAAGAAATTACTTTAAACTGTAGGATCAATTTGATCATTTTAGAGTGGAATATGCTTCAACCATTCTATTTGAAGAAATGAATCGACTGAGAGATAAAGTCATTGAAGAATGTGAAGCAATTAGACTATCTAAGCCGTTTGCTGCACTACTTAGTCCTTACTGTACATTGAAATCATCAGATATTGATAGTAGATAGTTTGATATTGTAGATTGTATCTTTGTATTAGCACTACATACATTTTTATGAACTTGTCTATACTGTATTAAAATGCTGTAAATCTGAATGAATCCAGGTTAAAAAATGTAGGATAAGAAGAAGAATTATATTATACGCCGAATTAATTTTTGAATATACCGAAAATTTTTCAGATAAACACCGAATTCTCTAGGTTGAAAGTAATCCTCTAGGGTAATTTGAATTATTACCCTCCTTAAGTATTTAATTGTCCATGTATTGTATATTTAAAACAAACAAATTCCTTCAGATAGTTTAAGACACTAATTTCCAATCAAATAGCAACATGTCAAAAATGGAACAAAACAAGAAAATATAAAAAAAGAAGAGCATGCAGAATACACTGAAAATGTTTCGTAGTACACCGAAATAGTGTCACGCTACACCGAAAAAACTATCCTATGCTACTGAATCTCTGAACTGATAATTCATAACATGCCCATGATATTGGCTGGAATTTGACTGTACCACTGAACCACAATTAAAAGGTTCAACTGCAAAAAATAAATCATATATTAGCAAAACTATTAACAAAAATAAACTAAATTTTCTGTATTTAAAGAACATCACTTTTACCTCACTTAGAACTTTTGTTTTCTTTTTCTTTGAAGCATTTGCAATCTGTTTTTCCATCTTTGATCCCAATATATTTTTGGGACGTCCTCTTGTTCTCACGCGTGGAGGGCTTTGAAGCTCGTTAATATCTTTCAAGGAAGCATCTTTGTGAGATAACGAACATTTTCTTTTACTTTTGGCTTTGTGTTCTTGCATCTCAACCATAGCATTATCATAAGCGCGGTGTAGAATCATAGTCAACTCCTCAGATTCTAATGCAAATTTATAGATATTTTGTGACCGAAACACCAAATTGTCAAATCTCTTGCTTTTTGGCTCCAACAGAGGTTCGTCATGGCTACTCTTGATATGTGTGTACCTCCTATTTACATTCTTACTCCATCGTTCTAATATATATCTTGGTGACACTTTATTTACTCGCTCAAAGTTTAACGCGCTCAGAGAACGACGGCACAATATCTCTCTTGACTCGAATAATAAGCACTAGTATTTAACTTCAGCTGATATCCTGTCGTATGTAACTACAAACTTGTTGAATGTTGAGTTAGAAACCTATTCTATAACTTCATATACTGTATAACCTAGAGCGGGGTGTATTGATCTTGTGATGCAATTCACATTTCCTCTGAATTGTGCTTGGACTTTCCTGAACTTCTCGTCAGTATACACATGTTGAAACTGAGCTTCTATTGATGATTTTGTTACACACAGTATGACGTTATGAAAATCTGCAGCATTCTCTCTCTCTCTCTCTCTCTCTCTCTCTCTCTCTCTCTCTCTCTACTCTCTACTTCCTAGGCAGTTATCGTATTGTTTGACAAATTGGATGAGTGAGCTGTTGCGCATAATAAACTTGTTAAAAAAAGCATGCATGCTCTCGCTCCTTTGAGCGCTTCTCATCTCGGCCCAGAAGTAGTGATCAAGACAAACTGAAATTCATAAATGACGATATTAAAAAAGTTCTGAAAAAACATCTAAATTAGAACTAAAATAGACTAAAAAACATACAATTTGACACCTATATTGCACAAGAAAAACATATACTAAAATTAACATCAGTTAATCCTAATAAAAACAACATTACCTGAAAGCCACTTATTGTCCCCAAGACTATACATCATCAGAAAATCATTCCAATTCTTATCAAATGATTCTGTTATAAGAGAGTTCCAAACAACTTGACTCGTCTTGTGTTCCATTTCTTCGTATCGCTTGTAGCCATTTAATTTATTTGGGATCGTCTTCATGATATGCCAAATGCACCACCGGTGAATTGTTTTGGCATACAAGCCTTAATAGTCCTTTGCATCGATGCACATTGATCGGTAAGAATGCCTTTTGGAGTATTTTTTCCCATGCAACGAAGCCAACATTCAAATATCCATTTGAATGATTGAGTATCCTCGTTTTTCATCAAAGCATATCCTAGAAGTGTTGAATGACCATGGTGATTTACCCCAACAAAAGATCCAAAAACTAGATTTTATACTTGAATACAACGACACAGAAACAAAATCATTAATACACCGAAATCATATCTCTGTACACCAAAATTTTACCAAATACACATAAATTAGAACATCATATTACATGTTTGTATTGTAAGTGGTATCAAATGAAATAATATCTCTAAAATACTCATAGGCAACCTTGCTTCTTGCGTCGGCCCAAAAAGCAATCTTAATCAACTGATCAACCACAAGTTCAAGCTCGAAAAAGAAATTTTAATTCTTCTCTTTCATTCTTAATAAGTATTTCCCAAATTCTTTTGCATCCTCTAGTTCCGAAACATTCTACACTTCTCTTGTGATATAATTTTTCACCTCTTTTTCAATGAAACTTAACTCACGATGACCCCGTAATGCTGCGATAAATGATTGAGATGTTTGCTTGGTTTGATTCTAGCTTCCTCATTATTCTCTATTGTACGTCATACGGACATGCTTAATTTCCTGTGTTGTTTAAGCATCTTTGATTGATTTGCACAACAGAGATGTAAATGATGCAACACACCCTTCAAAATGATCCAAACACCAACGTCAGGCAATATGTGTATATAAATTCTTGCAAGACAATTTAATCCAGCTGGGGGATTTGTCTTCTCAGTTAGAGATATGTTTGATTTCATTTTCACTTCCCCTCTTTGCTACATGTAATCAATTGGTTCTTAATTTCATTTTTCTTCTTATTTGTGCTCAGAATTCTTGTAGAAAAATTTGCAACTTTTAAATAATCTTTGTAGAATTTTGCAGCATCTTCAATCATGTTAAAAGTCATCCCAACCTTTAGAACAAGCTGCTCATCAACATTGCACAGAAGCTGCAAAATACACCAAAAATAGTCCACCAATACACCATATTAAAGCTAGCATACACTGAAGCTCATCATATAAAATAATTAAAGCTAGCATACACTGAAACTCATCATAGAAAATAATAAAATCAAATTCAAAACTCATCATCAAACAGAAACTAAATGATTTAATTACAGAATTATAAACTACTAACAAACTACTTTATCTAGATTCAAATCACACCTCACTACTTGATTCAATTCAAAACAATAATACAATTCACCCTTGTTCAATCAAAAATTCTGAACCTATAAATACACCGAAAAGTTTCCACAATACACAAAAAAAATTCTAATATACACCAAAACAAAAATGGAACAGATTTATCAGAACTCCTACATTACTTTCAATTCAAACCATCAATGATGAACAACAATTTTTACAAACAAGAACAATATTATTCACCTATAGAATCATAAATTACCAACAAAAATATTAACTAGAATCAAACTGTACCTCAGCCACTTGATTGGATTCAAAATAATAATCCATTTCGTTCTGGTTCAATTGATCATCTGAACTTGAATCATTCATTATCTTTAACAACAAGATAACTGTTCAAAACGAATTTTAGAGCTTGATTTAAAAAACATAGAGATCGAAGGAAAATTGCGAAAAACTAAGAAAGAGAATGTAGAGAACGAAGGAAGAGAAACACAAAGATGGAAGAGAACGTAGATCGAAAACGATGAGAAAATTTGAAAAAGGAAACGAAATCCTTTCGAAAAAGGCAGTTATATATTCGCGCATTGAATGAAAAATTGGTTAGATAGTGGCGCGTGAGGTGAATTAGGTTAAAGAAACTTGTATGAACTTATATGTGTAAATGACTCGTATGTGGAGAATATTTGAAAAGCAAAATGGAGTCTCCCAATACTTATATGGACTCGTGACTCTTATTTCCGTACGTTAGTGTGACTAGGAATTCTTAGAGTGAGTGAGTGTATGAATGAAAGAAAATTTCTCTAATTTATTGAAACTAATCATATTTATAGAGAAAAAAAATCTAAATTAATTGATATAACCTTGGATTTCAAGTAAACTTCTACTTCATGTAGTTTTAGACTTCGAACAAACTTGGATTTCAAATAGTTTTAAACTTCAAATAGTCTTGAACTTCAAGCAAACTTGAACCCCAAATAATGTTACACTTCAAACAAACTTAGGCTCCTAATATAAGGTAACTTCCACCAAACTTAACTTATTTTTATTTTCTCTAACTATGATGTCATACATATATGATCTTTTTTTTTTGGTTTACCCAAACAATATCCCCCAACCCAACAGGTTAAGAACTAATCCGTCGCGGATCTGACCTCCATTTAAGGGTCATTGCTTGCCAATAAATTACTGCATACACAAAGCAGATTTCGAACTCTGACACTTACTTAAGCGGACAAGTGAATTTTTTCCAACGTTAACCGTTTGTGCCAAATTTTTAGCACAAGAGACTTAAAAAAGAGAAAAGGACAGAGAAGCCCAATTGGGTTTTGTAGAAGCAGGTAGGTACAAAGGATATACTTAACTTGGCATAGTGTTTTAGGGCAAATACCGATTCTCTTCCTTTTTCTTAACCCCAGACCAAACCCCTCTTCTTCATTTCTTCTGCTACTCAAATAACTCTTTAACTCTCTCTATCTCTCTCTCGGAGACCAAAAAGGATTCCTTTCTAGGGTACAGTGTCGCGAGTGGTGTGTTTGGTAAAGAATAATCGATGATGGAAGTGGAGCCTATGGATTTGCTTCGATCAAATCTTTCCCGCGTTCGCATCCCCGAACCCACCAATCGCATCTTCAAGCATGAATGCTGCCTCTCCTTCGATACCCCCGTAAGCTAAATTCCAAATCAAATTACTATTAGGGTTTTTCTTTTCTTTTTCACCCCTGAATATCAGAGCTTCACTGAGCAATTTTTCTTCTTCTTTGGATTCCTACTGTCTTAGCTCATTTTAGCTGGAAATGGAATCAAAATCAGTTCTTTGATGGGTTTTGTTTATTCAAATGATAGGTTATATATAGATATTGTTGTTGTTGTTGAATGTTGAGCTGCACTGTGAGTTGAATTTGATGCATGTTGATTGGTTCTGAATTATCATTTTCTTTTTGAATTCTATTTTTCAGAAGTCAGAGGGTGGGTTGTACATCGACATGTTCACTTTCCTTGCCTTTGGGAAGGACTGTGTGGGTTGGAATTTCGAGAAGACTGGTAACCCTGTTTATTTGCATGTAAAGAAGACCAAGAAGCTGGTTCCAGAAGACAGGCCTACCAAGAAACCAACCCGCTTGGCGATAGGTTCGTGAAATGAAAATTAAGCTTGCTCTGATATTCAGTGTTCTGCCGTTGCTTCTGCTGTTTTCTGTGATGAATAAGGGGGCTTTCTACCAGTTTGACAAATTTGCTGTTCTTTTTGTGGATGTATCATCTTTTATATATCTTGTTGATTTGTAGGGGTTGAAGGGGGATTCGACAACAATGAACCCGAATATGAAGAAACTCATAGTATAGTCATTTTACCAAACTATATATCTCTTCCATTCCCATCTGTTGAATTGCCAGAGAAGGTACTTGTTTATGGTTCTTTCTGTCTTTTGTTATGGTGGTGTATTTCTTTTTTATTTTTCTTATTTCGTTAAAAATACTCCAGGTAAGGTTGGCTGCAGATGCTATAGTACTAGCTGAGGGTGCTGAACGGAAGGAGCAGGTTGCAGCTTGGACTGCTGATAAGAAAACAGTTAGTACCTATGCAATGAATTTACAGCAACTTGACAATGGTGTTGTCATCCCTCCGTCTGGTTGGAAATGTGCCAAGTGTGACAAGACGGATAATCTTTGGCTAAATCTGACTGATGGGATGATTCTTTGTGGGAGGCGAAATTGGGATGGAAGTGGTGGAAACAACCATGCTGTTGAGCATTACAATGAGACAGGCTACCCTCTTGCTGTAAAGCTCGGGACTATCACTGCTGATTTGGAAGCAGCAGGTGATGCCCTACAGCATATTGTGCTTTGACATTCTTATAGTCCTAGTAGTTTCAATGATTTACTTGTATTGCCTGATTCACTTTGCAATCATGAAGGGTTACCATTGCCCACATGATCATTATGTTGACAAACTTCATTGTTTTGCTATAATGTTGGTTTTAAATAAGTAATGTGAAGGAGAGGCTAGTAGGTTTTTTTTCCTTTAAATTTTTTTTTGTTTTCACATTCGGTGCTAATTATGGATAATGTATTTTGGCAGCTCAGACGTTTACTCATATCCAGAGGACAACAGCGTCTTAGACCCACATCTAGCACAGCATCTGGCCTTTTTTGGCATTGACTTCTCATCACTGCAAAAGGTTAATTCTTTCTCTTGTGTTGATAACTTGATATATTCCTGATGGTACTTGAATTCCGTGGTATTTTTTCACCCGAACTTATGACTGTGCCCTTTGACCATCTTTAAAAAGAAAATGTTTCATTGTGCAAATATATGCCGATTGCTTGTCAAGCTTCTTCCCCTTCTAAGCATTAGGTTAATGTGAGTATTGTTGGATGTTTATGCAGTGGACATGATGTCACATAAGAGTTTGAATGTTACATGTTATCTAATTGCCAATTTATTATGTTCAGACTGAAATGACGACCGCCGAAAGAGAACTTGATCACAATACCAATTTCGATTGGAATCGGATCCAAGAAAGTGGAGAGGAAAAGGAACCAATTTTTGGACCTGGATACACGGGATTGGTCAATCTTGGCAACAGGTAGAGTAGGCCTGTTTGACTCTTGGTTGCTACAGTGTACTACTTTATCTGCTTTCTACTGTACTCATTTTTATTTCTTTCAGTTGTTACTTGGCAGCAACTATGCAAGTTGTGTTCACAACAAGATCATTCTGTTCAAGGTCTGTTCGTGTCTTGTATATTTTTGCCTTCTTCAAATTGTTTGAACCATATTTGCAATTTCGCAGTTGCTTCAATATCTTATATCTGGTATGATTGTGTGGCAGGTACTATATAAACCAAAGTCTGAAAAAGGCATTTGAGACGGCTCCTGCTGATCCAACCGTCGACTTGAATATGCAACTGTAAGTAACTAGATTATTGTAATTTATTAGAAATCTGTTGCAATCTCTTTTCTAAATCAGTATGTGCTTTGTGTCTTAATTCTTGGAACAACTTCGGCACTGCATCTGTGGATCTTTTGTTTATAATATACTATTATACTTCTCGGATGGTAAACATGGATTTGGGTATTAATTACACATGACATTCTCTCTTCTTAATAAAGCAAAAGGTTATAAATAACGAATAGCTTCTTCAAAACAGATTTATCTTCCCATACAAAAATCTTCAAAAGAAAAGTATAATAATGGTTCGTCTTACTCCAGGACAAAACTGGCCCATGGTCTACTATCTGGCAAATATTCTATGCCAGTTTATGAGGTGCGTAACCATCAATACATTTCTGTTGAAGATATGTTCAGATATGTTACTGTTCTTAATATCACCTTCTTTCCTCCAGAATGATGACAATTCAAGCATTGATGCCACAACTAAGACTCCAGTAATTTCTCTATCTCTTTGATGACTACGATTTCTAGTCAGCTTTTGTCATCATGAATACTTAAAATTTTTAATTGATCAGTTTCCTCTGCGGGCAGTGTATTTTTCTAGGATTATATTCACTACTAGTTTTTGTCAATGGGTCCCCCTCCCCCCTTTTTCTTTTTTAATGCGCATTCATCAGAATTTTTTATTTGTTTCATCTTATTGTTTTTAATTTTGATTAGTTTTTTCTTTCCTATTTTCTCTGGTTTCCCTCTGCAATATACTCAAACATTAGAAACAGGAAGGGATACCTCCACGTATGTTCAAGTCTGTGATTGCTGCCAGTCATCCTGAATTTTCATCTATGCGGCAACAGGTATTTTTATTCCCTTAACAGGAATCAATAGTGTGTTATTATGTTGCTGGAGATGTCCATAGTTATTTATGAACTTGCATTGAAATCTAATTTTAGTATTTTATGCTATATATATATGAACCTTAGAATGTATCTTCCTCTCATCACAAGGCACTAGAAGATGGGAAGTAGATATGTTTTACTTACAATTGTTATGATGAATTTTACGTCTTATAATTAATTTTGGCCTATTACTAGCGCTAAAACTGACAACTTAAGGACTTCTGTTTGAAAATAATTTGTTCCTTCTATTTTCGATATACTAGATTTTTTCCATTTAGGGACATTTATTATGCTATCCTCTTACAGTTTGTTTCCAACATATTGTTAGGATGCTTTAGAATTTTTCCTTCATTTTCTCGATCAAGTTGAAAGATCTAATGCTGGGAAAGCTGAACTAGATCCTGCAAAGTGTTTCAAGTTTGGTATTGAAGATCGAATCTTGTGTTCATCTGGAAAAGTTGCATATAATAAAAGACGAGACTACATTCTATCTCTTAATATCCCATTGCACGAAGCAACTAATAAAGGTGGTTTTTCAAATCATAAGCCTGGACTTAAATGGGAATTATTTAGATCTAATATCTAGTGCTTTTGTTTCTTTGAGAATTGCAGAAGAAATGGAATTATTTCGCAAATTGAAAGCAGAGAAGCTTTCTGAAGGGAAGGATGTGTAAGTCCAGATTCTCAGGAATCTTGCTATTTCCTAGATTTGCTTATATAGGTTTTTCTAATGATATTTTTTCCAATAGGTCGGCCGAAGAGATTGTACGTCCAAGAGTTCCTTTAGAAGCTTGCCTTAGAAACTTCTCAGCTCCTGAGGAGATACATGATTTTTACAGCACTGCCTTGAAAGCAAAGACAACAGCATTGAAGTGAGCATTCAATAAAATTTAGCTTATATTACAATGACATGCATGTTGGTTCATATAGGATAGAAGTTACATATGGTATTTCATGGCTCCTTGGCTTCATGAGAAATTTAATCTGTTATCCTCATTTGTGCTGGGTAGATAAAAATATGCATTGGTTGGTATATTTTGTTGCTGTCCTAAGTAGTGGTGGTGTTATTATTAATAGTACATTGGAAGTAATTTTGCTTCTGAAACTCTTGATCTGCAGGACAGCTGGTTTCACATCATTCCCTGATTACCTCGTGTTACATATGAGGAAATTCGTTATGGAGGAGGGATGGGTGCCCAAAAAGCTTGGTAATTCTTCTATCAAGATGTCATTAGTGCACTTTGCCTAGTATTATTTTTCAAAGAATTTCATATTACTAATAACTTGTTTTCTTTCAGATGTGTACATAGATGTTCCTGATATCATAGATATTAATCATATGCGTAGCAAAGGTCATCACCCAGGGGAAGAACTGTTACCAGATGCGGGTATGTGACTTTTTAAGTAGATAATAGATATTTGATTTCAGAGAAACATGCTTGTGTCAACTAAACTATATATTTGATTTCAGAGAAACATGCTTGTGTCAACTAAACTATGTTGGGATTAATCAGTCTGGATATGTATTCTATATATGCTTATTTATCCATTCGGTCGCATCAATGGGTTGTTTACCATGTCAAGTTTTCATTTTTTGAATGAGTTGCTTGTATTGTGTAATATGTTCTCTATTAGAATTCCATGTTGGTTACTTGGTTTTCGAAGATGGTATTTAAGTTAACTAACCACATCTGCATCATGTTGCACAGAACCCATTGACGAGGATTCAAACCAACCTTCCGCCAATGAAGACATTGTGGCACAGCTGGTTTCCATGGGTTTTAACCAGCTTCATTGTCAGAAGGCAGCTATTAACACCTCAAATGCTGGAGTAGAGGAGGCAATGAATTGGTTACTATCTCACATGGATGATCCAGGTTTCTATTTTGCTTTCCTTTGTCATGCGAATCAATTACTTTTAGCTGATCCTGTGGTTGCTTTTTGTTGTAAACCTAATATTCAGGGGATAATGGTAATTTTTTTCTATTAATTAGATATTGACAGTCCTATTTCAAAAGGGAACAGCTCTGACAACGTTGATCAATCAAAAGTGGACATACTCATTTCTTTTGGATTTGAAGATCATGTTGCTCGAAAGGCATTGAAGGCATCGGTAATTATTCTATGATGTTTTCCTCTCCCCGTTGTTGGATTTTGTTGGGTGAGTTCGTCCAGACAGTCTTTGAACTGGTAACACCTGCCTTGTAGGGTGAAGACATTGAGAAGGCAACAGAGTGGATATTCAGCAATCCCGATGCATCAGTTTCTAGTATGGATGCTAGTGCATCAAACACAACCTCTGCTTCAAATGATGTTGGCTTGTCAGATGGAGGAGGAAGTAAGTTATTACCTTTTTCAATTACTTTGTTTTGGTATATGCTGTAATTGTCATTGCCCTATGGTGTGATACTTCATCCTACTTCTCTGCTCATATTCCATTATTTTTCATTTAAGTGTTCATGTTGGTTTTAATTAATTTTTGGGTACCTTTGGCTTTTCACAGAATATCGACTTATAGGAATTGTTAGCCACATGGGAACCTCGACACATTGTGGGCACTATGTAGCTCACATTTTGAAAGAAGGTAGATGGGTTATTTTCAATGACGCCAAGGTTGCGGTTTCGGTCAATCCTCCCAAGGACATGGGCTATCTATATTTTTTCGAGAGGATTGATGGTTGAATTAGATACTGTTTTTTTGATCACATGTTTGAACATTGTGATGATGAACATTTCATCTGTAAAGAGGATAGAATGGCACAAACCAGCTACCTACACTACATACCTTTCTTGGTGGCATGGTAAACACTCATCTTTGGCTGTACCATTATTTTTTGGGTCTGCCAGTTGTGCTTCCATTCTGTGAGAACTAGACCGAACGTTCATACCTTTTTCAGATATTTATAGAAATGGACTGTTTAGAAATTGAATAGCAAAGCGTTATTTAGTGAGTTTATCAGTTTATGCACGAGATTGTGTTTCACATTATATCCCGGCAAGTACTACTTAGTGTAGAAGTTGAATGGAAGTTTAAGGAACTAATGTGTGTTTGGTTTGTTGATATATTCAAGGTGAATTTTAAGAGAATCTTTTAGGATATAGATAGACCACACTGCATCTAATATATTTAAAGATGGGACGACAAAATATTTTTAAATTTCAGAGAACTTTAAATAGTGTTACGAGGAACATATCTTAGGACTCGGCTTTCAGGTGAATACGTTTACGTTGATGTGTCAGCTGAGAGTTGTTATATGTTAGTGATATGGTAGCATATAATTGCAACGTCAATATCTGTGTCGAGTGTTAACTTTCAAAGTATAATTGAAACATTAGAATAAAATTAAAATAAGACATTTTAGAGATAAAGAATATACTTTATTTCTTATTCATGTTATGTTTTAATTTACGACACGTGAAACATGTAGTGGATTTTATTGGGAACTTTAACAGAGAAAAAAGGAGAGGGAGTCAAAGCTTTGAAACAGTTTAGTAGATGCGTAGACGGAAGAAGTTGTAGACTGTTGTGATGATGATTTATGAGTGTATGTGTTTCTATTCAGTGTAGCGTTCAAGTTCCACAATTCGCTTTTTCTCTTCACTTTCAAATTCCAATTATGTGGTCCCTCCCAAATATGGAAATGCATCCAGAATAACTAGTCTTTAGAGTTCCTTCTTCAGCAATTATTTATACCCCAATTTCTTTCCATACAAGACTCGCAAAAATCTATCTAAGCTATTTACGAGATTATTGTTCATTACATATTTGCAACATGCAAGAAACCTAGAGTTGTATGTGACCACACTATGGTAACTTTAATTAATTAACCGTCTTCATCGATGACTTATTATCCACAATAGGCCAATAACGTCACATTTAAAAATCGGTAATATTATATGACCAAATCATTTTAGTAACTAAGTTTAATTAAGTTGGTTAAATAATTTAAGGATTGATAATAAAAATTTTTAATTGAAGAAGAACAAAATAGAAGAGACATAAGAAAAAGAAAAAATATACTTAATTAAATGTAAATACAAAAATAATTTATTCACCTAATTTTTTTTTTTGAAAATTATCTAAATAAAGTTACCATTCGCTTGATTAGCTATCTCTCAGGGATGGAGCAATGTTCACACATTGTTTGATTAGTTAATTAATGCATGGTACATGCTCACTAGGACTTGCCTAACTTTTGAACAATTTGAATTATAAACTAATTAATCAAGCTATCCATATATGCTTTGTTGTGTGGACGAAATCTCAAATCCTCAAAGGATGAAAATCTTCTGTCCCATCAATTATGTTCTGCCAGTTGCCAATTGAAATGTATGTTTATTTATCTCTATAGTTGCCTTACATTTTTTATTTTAATAAAGTATAAATTACCTATGTTCAATTATGCATGTGTATCTATATTATGTATCAGACTAGAAAACATTGTGATTGGTGGAGACAAAAGATAATATAGAGCTTGTTTCATGTAACAAAACACTTGGTAGATGTAATTATCATATATATATATATTATGCATATTTCTTTAATTAGATACCAAAGGAGTAATAATCTAATATACATGAGTTCTGTGACACAGCGTGCCATTTTGGGTTTAAATTTTTTGGGTTATTAAAATTAAGTAAATGTGATATTATATTTTATATAGTTAGTTACGAATCTTGCAAGATAATAATAATAATAAATCATCTAGTAAATAATAAATTCATGAGTGTTATAAAAAAGAACCTTCAAATAAAAGTCTTAAAACTGAACTAAACAAATGTAAAGTATTGACAAAACTAATAATATAATAATGAGCATATTACAGCACAACTTGAAATGATAAAACTGAGTTCAATGCAATCACAAAAGTCCAGAGTTATTCAATCTATTTGATATATTATATTTATACATCAACATGTTGCTTCCATAACTGTCCCTTTCATCTTCGGTGGTTGTTGTCCCATTGACAAATGTTGTTGAAGATGATGAATTCAAATTACTGGGGCTAGAAGATGAAGCTGTAGAAGTGGATAACATTGAGTTCATCAAATTGAAATTAGCCATAATCTCTTCACGACACAAAATCTGATTATTTTCCAGCAAGGAAGGAAAACCTTGTTGATTAGCCATGTAACCGCCACCATTATAGTGCCACAAATTTGGTAATGTATTTTGATGGTTAAAAGGGATTTGAGGCTCTAATTTTGATTTCATGTTTTGGGTTTCCACATGAAAATTATTAGCACAAGGTTGGTTTGGTTGGAAGGCTTGGCTAGGGTTAAGGTGAATTTGATTTTGCAATAATAGAGGGCTAATAGTACCAAGTTGGTTTTGTTGGATGAAATATTTTTGACTAAAATTGCTGTTATTTTCTGTCGGAGACAATTCTGTTCGAATCTGCTGATTTAAAATGTTGTCATTGTTTCTGCTTTGATACGATAGAAGAGATGCGAGCAAACTTAGGACTTGGCTTGGATTATTTGCAACACTTGATGATCCAATACCAAAGAGGGTAGGGTAATAATTATTATTAATTTGGGGTGAATTATTGTTATTGTATAAGGTTGAGCTTAGAATTGAAGAGAGTTGAAGAACATCAAGGCGTGGTGTATGAGTAATTGGATCAATCCCCATCTTCAACAATTTCTTCTTGATGTGAGTGTTCCAATAATTCTTAATCTCATTATCTGTTCTTCCGGGTAAATTAGCAGCAATTGTAGACCACCTAATAAGCATTACACAAAAAAGTTTAGTTCAATTATAAATAATGCTGTTCAAATTAATTAAGTTAAGCATATATAATTGACTTTGAACAGTACTGTAGTTTCCTTGCCTAGCTAGCATTCTAACTATATATATGAAATGAATTTTAATTCTTTACACAATCGAAAAGTCTATGAATTAGTTGGCAATAATTCTGTATATTACATGTGCAAATTCAAAAAGGTTCTTCTTTAATATAATTTATACATAGACTAATTAAAAATGAAGGATAACATGCACATTAAAAAAATAAACAAGGAACATTATTTAGGTCATGCTAGGTTTGATTTAATAATCTTACTTGTTTCCCAAAACAGTGTGTAACTGGATGATCATTTCTTCTTCTTCAAATGAGAATCTTCCTCTCTTTATATCAGGCCTCAAGTAATTAGCCCACCTTAGCCGGCAACTCTTTCCACATCTCTTTAATCCTATATATTAATTATGTATTCATACATGTTCATTCAAGATTATTAAATCATTACAAATATATTCATGTTAAGTATATACATAAATGTATAATAATACCTTATTATCTAACACACGTACACTTAACTAAGATGATTATTAATTAAAAGTGGCTTCTGAATATAATTGGGCATTATTATATAGTTAAGGGTTATAATATAATTAAGTAGCTAAGGTAGCACAAATTAAATTAAAGTACCTGCATTCTTAGGAAGGGTTCGCCACTTGCCATGCCCATGTTTCTGAATGTAATCAATGAGTTTTTGATCTTCCTCCGGAGTCCATGGACCCTTCTTCAATCCATTATTATTGTTCTTTTCACTAGAACAAGACTTGGCCATGATGATTAATTACTTAATTAAGTTAAAAAACAAATATTATGAACACTTAAGCTTGTTGTAAGGAGATAAAGGAAAAAAGGTTATTGCTCTACTACTTGCAAGCAATAATAACGAGTAGGAAATAAATAAGAAAGCATAGAATATATATATAAATAGTTAGAGAAAGGGGGAAGAAGAAGGATGAGAAAGCAATGTAAGGAACATAATCTAAGTCAATGGGATTCGGTACCGTCCTTTGTTCATTACTTAGGAGACGTGTCTTACTGTAAAGAATAAAAAATACATTTTATGAGAAATTAAATTAAAGCATCTTATAGGCTTATATTCACTGTATATATGTATGTGTCACCCTGTCATGTAACTCTTTTCTCTAACACCATCTCACCACAAAATTAATGTAACCCTAGCTAGCTAGCATGCTAGCTCAATAATATTATTGCTACGTATACGTAAATAAATAATATTATCGTCATATTTATTATATATATAAAAAATAATAAAACTATATATGTGTACATTCCATGTTTTTCAATATAACTTTTTGAATCTCAATTATGTTAACTCGTTTTTAACCCCCTCAATATTATATATTTAATAATTTTCATGATTCTCTATTCAATTATTTAAATCCTTATTTCTTTCCTTTCTTCTGTCATGACTCACGTAAGCATAATGCATGGAAAGAGACTATGATAGTTAGTAAGTAATAGTAATAATAAAAATAAAATGTTCAAAGGGCAAACCTGTAATTCCGATAAGTAATTTAATTTTCTTAAGTGATTAACATCAAAATGACTAATTTGGACCAATGATTTAAAAATTATTTGCTGGCTTTTGTCTCAACTCTTGAAAGCATGCATGTGCCTCCATATCACAAACACTACAGTTATCCACATCAACAGTTTAGTACACAAAAAACTTTGAAAAAAGCTCAACCTATACAATATGGTGAAGACTCATGTATGGTGAAGACTCATGTACGTTGTTGTTTTTACGTGGAGTTGAGAATTAAAAATTATTAGATAATTATTTAGTTAAATTTATTA
>NC_029792.2:19746156-19792547 GCF_000816755.2 Arachis ipaensis
TATATATATATATATTCATTTTTTCATTTAATTTGTTTACAAAGTATGTAGCATATATAGTATGTAAAATAACTGGCCTTAGCTGTTATGGAAGGTTCTTACTATGTTCATCAATAGCCAACAGTGTCACACGGCAAAACAAATGTTGAGAGATACTATTTTTAAACGAGCTAAAACAGTGAAAATTGCTTCCAATTATAAATGTTTTGACTTCAATATTTTTTATTCTCATATGTGACCAAATAGACCATTGGTCTCACTTCAACATTATACGGTAAAATTATCTTATCATATATCTATATAGACTTATCTTTAATATTACTATTACATGTTCCGTTAGTTTCACGCAAGGATTCAATAATGTTTTTGTTTTAACAATGCAAGTACATGATTCTTATTTAAAAATATTATTGGTGTTAGATAAAGGTCTATAATAATTATTTATACATACAATTCAAAAGCTACTAATAATAACTAATTTATAATATGAATATATTTCCATCAAATGTAGACTAATGATGATTAATATGGAAAATATGGGAAATGATGTGTATAAGTAGCTTTCATATCAATTTTTTTACACATAATTTTGAATTTTGATTATGACAAACCATATAACAAGGGTCTAAGTGATAGGTGAAAATTACAAGAAAGACAAAATCTGATTCTTTTCCATCGCTGTTATTTGACCTTCTTCATATATAGTTATACTAGTATATCCTAAACCCTAATTATTTATAGTAAATTTACCTGTTTTGCCATACATGTTCTTTCGTGTGGAAAACTTGTTCTGCTGCCTCATTGAATTTTAGAGAACAAGAAAATGAGTGGTGTATGTGATGGTACTGTGGGTTAATTAAGAGACCACAATTGAAAATTAACTTTCACTTCAACCCATGAAGAACACATGAAAGTTGTTGAAAAAGTGTTTTGATTTTTATTAAACAATGTTTAATCTTAAGCATGATTTCTTTTAGTATCGACGGAAATGATCTCATGATGATCAATTATTGATTTAAATAATATTTAAGCAACAATAAAAGTCCTCTCCTTTTTTCTTTTAAAGCATATACATATTTTACCTTTTTTACTTATTTCAGAAATTATTGCTATCAAAGTCTTGAGTTGAAAAATAGTTGTTATTTAATAATATTTTCAAATAAACTAATGACTTTAAATTTGGCGAATATTAATACACTCTGAAAAATGAAAAGTACAATGCTCTTTAAATTTTAAAGTCTAAATTTTAAATTATAAATCCTAAAAATTTGAACTATAAATTCTATTTTCTAAACTCTAAATTTGAATTATTGATATAAAATATAATAAATTAAAAAAAAATTTATTTAATTGACAAAGAATACAGCACTCCTTATTTTACAAAAAAATGTTTAAGGATTATCCTTTAAATTTAATATTTACATATTTGAAGAATAATATTTAATTTTGTACATTTATTGACTAAATTATATAAATTGGCAGGGCTCACAAGTCACAACCCTTTTAATCATACATTTTGGCAGATTATTTATGTTTTAATAATCACCCCTAGCAGGATTGAAGTACTTAACCCGAATTAGCGTAACAAAATCTCTCTTTAACCGAAGAACTAACTCTATTTTTGAAAAGCCATCTCCATATATAGTCCATTTCGTTGAATTAATAGCATACTAGACTTGCCTGCAATGGTTGAAAATGAAACGGAAAATGCTGCGATAAACTATTTAATTTGAGACCTTAATTTCAAATTTCACAGCTTTTGATAACCCAATTAGGAACTAAAGTTCGAGGAAAGGGTTGAAAATATATAGGTGAAAAATGTCTTAGTTGCATGCATTAGATATATTAAAAATAAAATTTACAATTGGAAAACATCATGAAACTCATAAAACATAAATTTTACAAGGACCAATCATGAAGGCATTATTACTTGGAATAATTGAAAACGACAAAGTAAGAGTTGCAATTTATTAATGAGTATGTAGTCAGCTAATAATCTCAAAGCTTGAATATCATTGATGCGCTTTCACATACATCATATATTTTTCCTAACAAACTTAACATCCATATATATATATTAATAAAAATAACTACTTTTTACATTAATTTTAAAATTATTACTCCTTGTAGCAGAAAAAATACCACAGTTAATACTGTAAATTAGCAACAGCATTATCAACTTCTGTCTAAATCTTCGCTAAATGTACTAGCGATCACAATGCTCAAATTGACGAGAATTTTATAATTATTGTTAAGTAGTTAAAAGAACATCGTTGCAAAAATTCTATTTTGTTATAGTAAAAAATTAATTTTTTATTAGTTAATATTAACCAATTTATTTTTTTAATGTAAATTAAAGTTACTTTTTTTAAATTTCATTTTTTGGACGGTTTAGAATTTAAGATTTAGAGTGGACGGTTTAGATTTAAAATTTACAGTGGTTGATAGTGGCGAACGATAATGAAAAATTAAGTGATGTTGGGAGGAAGAAGAAAAAATGTGAATAAAGATGGATGAAAGGATAATTTAAAAAAATTAGTTGATATTGGTTAAAAAATAGTTAACTTCAGGGATGAACAAAATGAGATTTGATCTATCTAACTTGAAGATCCGATCCACACTCGATCCGATTTTCACAAATGATATCCAATTGGCTAGGCTATAGGATATTATTCGATGCGATCCACAAGTATATCACATCTGTAAATTCTATCCGATTAAAAAATAAAAAGTATATTATTTGTTAGTTGTGTTATTTTTTTTTATACGAAAAAATAGTGTATTCATTAGAAAAAAAAAAGTTAAAAACAAGATTTATTTTTAAATTGAAATGCCTCAAATTTGCATATCCAATTTAATATTTGATCTAATACGTGAACATCACTAATTGACTCTTTTGTTTGGTTCTTTTTATTCTTAATATTTAAAATAATTTTAATTTTATTCTTATACATTTTTAAATTCTTAGTTAATTTTTTAAGCCAAAAAGACAAAGAGTGAAGAAGAATAAGGCATGGGTATGGGGAGAGTAAATAGTGGAAGCAGGAATACGATGGCAACAGAGGGCAGCGAGATAGAGGCACAGACGATGGAAGGGAGGCACAACAGAGAGTGGTGGGGGATAGGTGTTGGGTGGGATAAAGTTCAGGTTCAGATAGAGAGATGAGAGAGGGGAGAAACATAGAGTGGGATAGGACTAGGGAATCACATCAATATTCAAAGGATCCTAAGGTTTGGAATTGAGAAAAGTACCATCACTTGGAAAATGAGTCTTTCTCTATATCTTTTTGTCGACAATTTACTCGAAGATATTTCGAAGAGGGAGTTATTTCACTTATTCAACTAGATAGGAAGAATCAATGACATATCTTTCTCGAAAGCGAAAAAATGGTATGCTATATCTTTTTGTCTTTATACGGTTGATAAATCCATATTTTGTAATGAATTTAGGGTTGAAAATATTAGATTTTATCAACTTATCTTGCACTTATCTATTAAAGATGCATGCTTTCAAGAAATTCTCCTAATTGTGCTTTGGTGTTAAAATTGCTTTTTGGGACCATTGAATTATCAAACATTTAATTCATTTCTATTTCATTTGATCCCTTGATGTGCTTGTTGAGTAATCTCAGGCTTAAAAGGTAAAAATGTCTTGAAAAGATGGAGTGAAAGCATGCAAAAGTAGAGAAGTCTTGAAGAAATAAAAATTTGAAGATCTGGATATCATGCATATGCACCATCGCCAATTCGTGCATACGCACGATGCGTGCATACGCAAGATAAGCAGTGTGTGCCTCACTTAAAAGGGCACGTGACTGCGATTTTGAGGCTAATTTTGGACTCAACTCAGCTCCCTTCCAAAGCATTGAAGGCCTAAATTCAAGGGGGAGATACACACATACTGAGGGAATAATCATTTTACATAGTTTTCATAGTTTTGCTCATAATTTTTTAGTAAGAAAAACTCTAGGTTCTCTCTAGATTTTCCTAGAGTTCTTTTTAATTTTGTATCCACTTTTAAATTTCAATCTTGTTTAGTTATAGTTTTGCTTTAATTTTGTTGTTCTCTTACTTTAATTTTTCTTAGAATTTTTGTTGAATTACCTTTGTATTACTTTGCTATTTCCTTAGTTCATGAACCTTGCGAATCTTGAATTTCTATTAATGAATTGCTGTTTTTATATTTTATATATGTTTAATTGATTGTTGTTAGCGATATCTTATAGTGATTAGATATAGTTTTGGTTAATTTTAGCAATTTCATAATATTTTATTTCATTGCACACTAAGTGTTTGATGAAATATTTTATTTGAGTATGGAGTAGAACTTTCAATTCTTGACTTGGGATCGAGTAATTAGGTACCCTTAAGTTATCAATGTCCAATATTGATTAGTAATTTAGGATTGTTAATTGATTTGGTTTCCACTAACGCTAATCTTTCATCAAATTTAATTGATAAGTTGATTAGGATTTGTGGATTGAGATTAATTATGCCTACTTGATTTTTCTCATTAGTTAGAGGTCGATAAAGTGGGATTAACTTTTCACAATGATCATATTTGTGGTTGATAACAATGATGGGAAGCCTAGAATATCAATCCTAGCCAAGATCCTTTAATAATTTGATTGTTATCTCTTTCATTAGCTCATTCTTTTGATTACTCCTAGTTCAATGTAATTGTTTCCTAGTGTAGTTGTCTTACAATTGTGGTTATCTTAGTTTCATGCTTGCTTAGTTAATTGTTCATTTACTTATTGATTTTTATTTTCTTACAGTTTATTTGTTATTTACTCCATTAATTTCCTAGTCTCTTAAATTTCTGCAATTGTGTTTGGAAACCCCCATTTCACAATCGACCTTAATACATACGATTGTCAGTCCAAGAAAAATGACTCGGAATTAACACTCTTGGTTATTTATTTTGATTTGTGACAATCTTCTTTCTAAACTCTTACTCAGATTGTTTGCCGATTTAGACTATATTATTGACAAAATTGAGTTTCATAACTTGTGAAAACTCTAAACTAGTATTTAGCCTGTATCAACGGTACACGACGAAAGGGGCCTGAAGACTATAGCGGACATGGATCACATGAGATTACGAGGTAAGACAATCTCAGAAGAGAGGCTAAGTATAGAAGGACAATGGGAAGAAGGAAAAAAGAGTGCATGTCAAAGAAAGAGTAAAGAATGCTGTTGAGAATAGGCAGACTCAATGTGGGGACAATATGGTTACTCATGCAGGTGGGAAAGTGGCGATGAAGAATACGACAGTTAAGGACCCAAATGGGAATGGATGGACGAAGAAGGATGAAGTGACAATTGCACAAGAGAATATGGGACGGCCACGACCATAGATTTTAATGTATCAAAGAAGGCAGTTAGTAAGAATCTGCCTCATGTTGTTCAAGTCCGGGAACTAGAAGCATATAAGGCATTATTAACTTTTGACTCCGTGAAGCATGCAGAGGAGTCTTTTACCTTCAAAATGAATAATCTTCTGTAATTTTTTCATAGTGTTTGAAGATGGGAAGTATTAGAACACAGTGAGACTAGAAGAGTTTGGCTAGAATGTTTTGGAGTGTTGTTGCATGTATGGTCCGCAGAAACGTTCAAAATGATAGGCGATTAATAGGGGAAGTAGTACAGTGTGATGAAGTGACGGAATCAGGCTTATCATTTAGCTCTAGAAGAGTTCAAATCGATACCTGTGTGTTTGATGTTATTAGTGAATAGATTCACATAATGGTCAGCACTAGTGGGTTTGATATTTTTGTAAAGGAGGTAGGACGTGAGATATATGGAGTGAAAAGTATGCTAGTAGGTGAAAATTCATGAACGATGAAGGCAAACCATGATTTAAGTGATAGAGGAATGAAGAGGACGACAACGTTATTTTATCTGACGGCTGAATTGGTGGTGGTAGGGCCAAGGGATCACGGTGAAGAGAAGGGTAGAACAGTAGTTCACGAAATGATTTTGAATGATTGGAATCAGGAGCAATTAAAATCGTTCAAGAAAAAAGGTAACTGAATTAAATGCATTGAAGGAGATTGATGGAGGCAAGGATTATGGGGAATATGAATTGAGTTTGGAAGGGGATTCAAAAATGACGGTTTCACAGAAAAATTCAAATTGGGGTCGTGGGGTACATGCGGGTGGTATAAGGACTGAAGAAACATATATGATGGGCCATTTTTTTCATAAGGAAATGGATAATAAAAGAAGTACTGGTGGCATGGGCTGTTTGGGCCATGATAGTGTTGGGCCAACAATTGAACATAGCAAAGATGTGCCATGTGAAGGAGAAATGTGTGTTGGACGGTGGGCTGAGGCTGATGCGGGTTGGACTGCTGCAACATGGGTTGCTGATGTATCCGCAAATGAAGATAGGAGCAACGTTAGGTCTTCTTTGAGGACCAGCTCTTGTGCGCCATTGACAGACCCGTCTGCACAGCCGACGATGATTGCTACCCATCGACGACCGTGAGTGGCGCCTGTTGGAGTCATGAACCAGAGCAACGTCGATGCTGGGAACGTGGCTATGGGACAGACAGAGGTAGAGGCGAGCCATGTGGTAGAGACGCTGCAGATGGTGATGGTTGAAGAAGAATGGGATGGAGAAACTCGTGCCATTCAATCACACCAAGAAGTGAAGTTCCAATCTGGCTAAGGCAGGAGGCAAAGAAAGTGTTATGATACCAAAGATAGTGACAGCTTGTAAGGAACAGTTTGCAGATGGTGGAGGTTGTGATATCAAGAAGGCTGGATTCGAAACTAAACTAGAGCATGTAAACGTGATGGATGATGAAAGGCTGAAGTGGGAGGAACAGATGAAGAAAAATATGAACACTTGGGAGTTAGCAATGGAGTCTGGTGCAGTTTTACATAATGAAGAAGATATTATAGCAATACTACAAGCTCAGAATGAAGAAATTGCAAACAGAAGAAGTTTGGCGAAAAAAAAAAAGTGAGAAGAAGCAGACCTAAGAACCACAATAAGGTGTGTAAAAATATTTTTAAATAATTTATAGTTATTGGAACATTAAGGGTTTATGAGGTGATGAAAAGTTAAGTATGGTAAAAGAATTAAAAAAGAAATTTAGGTTGAACATGTTAGGGTTGATTAAAACTAAGAGAAGTGTTGACTAAATTTGACATAATATGTATTTGGAAAAATGACATGGTGGGTTGAAAATATGTAGAATCTGTAGGTGCTTTTGGAGGATTACTATTAATATGGGATAATATGTTATTTAAAATAAGTAATTGTTATAAAGGAGAGTGATGGTTGTGTGTGGAGGGACTGATGACTAATACTAATTTTAATTGTGCATTTTGTTTGGTGTACGGAGCATATGTGCGAGTAGATAAACTTGTGATGTGGGAGGAGTTGAGCTATATGTGGGGCTGTGTCAGGTTCCTTTTCGCTTCATGGGAGATTTCAATGAAATAATGCAAGTGAAGGAAAGGAAAGGAGCGAATAGGCTATTAGTGTCTGCGGAAGAGTTTAAGAATTGGGTTCAGGATATGCAGTTAGTGGACTTACATACCGCTTAATGATTATAAGTTCACGTGGTTCAGGGGTTGGCAGTGTAGTCGCATTGATAGGATATTGGTCAATGTAAACTGGATTGAAGAATTTCCAGATACTCGCCTGAGAGATGGACCTCAAGTGTTATCAGATCACTGCCCGATGATTGTTGAAGATACAAGGGTGAGTAGGGGTCCAAGACCGTTTAAAAGTTTAGATTCTTAGTTCACACATGAGGAGTTTCTGAGGATGGTAAAAAATGAATGGAGAAACTTGGAAAATGTTCAATTCATAAGCAAGCTGAAGGTGCTGACGATACCATTGAGAAGATGGCATAAAGATAACTTTGGTGACATGGATAATAGAATAAAGAGATTTGAGGATGAGATAAAAAAGATTGATGATACAGTAAGTGATGGCGCATATGATAGTACGATGGAGGCTAGACGCAAGGCCCTGGTGAGATGCTGTGAGAAATGATATATTCGAAAGGATATTCATTGGAAGCAGATGTCTCGATCTTGGCATGCAAGGGATATAGATAAGAATATTAGGTATTTTCATTAAGTAGCCTTGGTTAGAAGGAGGAATAACATAATTGATGCACTCTTACTTCATGGGAGGTTGGTATGGAATCAGGCTAGAATAAATGTTGCAATTAGAGGGTTCTATAAAGATTTGTATCGACAAGAATATGCTCTAATAATTGGTTTTCAGGAAGGGATGGTGAAGAAGATTGATGGAGAAAAGGCTACATTATTGGAAGTAATGCCCTCTGCTGTGGAAATTAAAAAGGTTGTTTGAGATTGTGAGTCGACTAAAATTTCAGGTAATGATGGGTATAACATGAACTTTATCAAAAAGTGTTGGGATGAGTTTGGTCATGAATTCACTGCAGTTGTATTAGGATTTTTCCAAAGTGCCAAATTACCAATGGACGTGAATGAAACTTGGGTGACATTAGCTCCAAAATTTGTGGATGCTAAGGAATTCAAAAACCTTCGGCCAATTAGTAAAGTTGGATGTGTGTACAAGGTGATATCGAAGGTATTAGTGAGAAGGATGAGTTCAGTGATGACAAGATTAGTGGAAGAGACACAGAGTGCATTTGTGAAGGGACAAAAAAAAATACACGGCGGTGCTCTCATTGCATGTGAAACGGATTAGTGGTTGAGGATGCGCAATAAGAAGGCGACGATTATAAAGTTAGATTTTCAAAAAGCATATGACAGGGTCAGGTGGAACTTTGTGGATATTGTGTTATAAAAAATTGGCTTTGGTCATAGATGGAGGACATGGGTGAAGGAATGTGTAAGTACAACCTCTGTGTCAGTTCTGATTAATGGGTCACCGTCCAAGTCGTTCAAGATGAAAAGAGGTCTAAGATAAGGAGATCCTCTATCTTCATTCTTATTTGTTCTTGTTATTGATGTATTGCATATGCTGGTGGGAGAGGTAGTCAGGAATGAATGCATATCTTCACTGTTGGTTAGGAGAGATAATATAGAACTGTCACATTTTCAGTTTACGGATGACACTATTTTATTTTGTCTACCAAAGACAGAGACAATTTTGAACTATAAGAGGCTCCTGCGATATTTTGAACTCATGTCTGGCCTGAATATTAACTTTGACAATTCAAATTTGATCTCGGTTAATTGTGAGCCGGAGTGACTGACAAATATGTGTGGGTTACTAGGTTGTACGAAAGTTGTTCTACCTATGAGATACCTTGGAATTTTCTTAGGAGCAAATCCTCGGATGGTGAAGACCTGAAAACCGATTATAGATAAGATGGAAGAGAAGTTCAGTATCTGAAAAGCGAAGGTACTCAATAAAGCTGGAAAGTTAGTTCTTATCAAGTCTGTGCTTAATAACTTGCCAGTCTACTATCTTAGCTTATATAAGATGCCAAAGGAGGTTGCAGAGAATTTGATTGCATTGCAAATGAGATTTTTATGGAGTAAAGAGGATGAAAACAATGGTATGCCTCTTGTAAAATGGAAAGTAGTGCAGGCGCCAAAAAAACTAAGTGGATTAAGGGTGGAAAATGCGGTGATTAGGAATACAATACTTCTGTTTAAGTGGTGGTGGCATTTTTCAAAGGAGGATTGTCTATTGTGGAAAAAATTGTATATTCTTGTAATGATTTATATCCCAATATAATATTATCAAATCAGTTACTACCTTAAGAGGTGGTCCGTGAAATGATATCTGTCAGTTGAATTTTAAGGAGCAACAGAAAAAGACAAGATGATTAGTGGGCTGTTTATGAAAATAGGGGATGGGAGAAGAACTCAATTTTAGAAGGATAATTGGTTACAAGGTGGGCCTTTAAAAGAGAATTTTCTGAGGCTTTTCTCTATTTCAAACCAATAAGGATCTATTATAGGAGATTGTGGGTTTCGAAATGTGTTAGAGTGGATATGGAATTTCCATTGGAAGAAAGAGTTATTCCAATGGAAGTTGGCACTTGTCAACCAACTCCATAAAAGGTTAAGGCCAGTTAAATTATTAACTGATAGAGAGGACATAGTGATGTAAAAATTTGATAAAAAAAAGTATTTTTTTGTTAACTCCTATGTGCAAGTGTTGCAGACAGAGACTATTTCGGAAGAAGTCACAAGTTATAACTTCACTAGTTCAATTTGGAGAGGCTTAGTCCCGCCAAGAATTGAGTTTTTTGCATGGTTTGTTTTAGTGGGAAGGGTGAATACGAAAGAGAGATTGAGTATATTAGGAGCCATTCATCAAAATGATAATACTTGTGTTATGTGTAAAAAAGATGTAGAATTTGTTCATCATTTATTTCTTTCTCTAAGTTTACTTGACAAGTGTAGTGCGCAGGGTTGACATACTTGATAGAGTTTGGGCTACTCTGAATACGATTACGCAGAACTATTTGAGAGTTAGACAAGAGTGCCTAACAGAAAAGATGAGCAGAAAAAGAGGGTGATTGAATTCTTTGCAGTAATTTAAAAAATCTGACTGACACAAAATACGAAAATATTTAAGAATAAAGAGAGTAGCGTTGAAGACATTAAAATGAGGTCGTTGTTGAATTATAAGAAGTAATGTGATGTTGATCTATTTGGTTATCGATGGCAATATCGAATATGACAACAGATTAATCGTATTTGTGTTTTTATTGTTTTTGTTGTATATGTCATTTTTCTTTGAGTCACTCCACTTTAGTGTGTTGAATTTTTTTTGTTCTTTGTTCAAAAAGAAAGTCCGGTTCAAATTGGAGAAAATATTAAGGTTAGAATTAAGGATAATGGTTATTTATTTAAAAATAAAAAAAAATTGACTAAGAATTAACAGAAAAAAAACTAATGGTTCCGACAAAATTAAAATTCATTTTAAATTGAGAATTAAATTAAATATTAATTTTAATTTAAAAAATTTTCAAAACTTTGAAAAACAAATACATACTTTAGCCAAGAATTAATTAGCATATCCATGAAAAAGCATCATTACATCACATAATCTTTGTTCCAATATTCAAATACACAAACAAAATAAAAGTAGGACAGCTGTTGACTACGATTCCAGAACCTTCATATGTACGCTACGTAACCATTGACGATGATACCATCGCACATCTTTTTTATTAATTTTTATTTTTTGTATTAAAAAAATTGACAAAAAATGTGAAAAAATAAATAATTTATCTTTTATATCATAAAAGAAAGTGTATGAGATATCCATAGAAACTGTTGCAAACATGTATGTACAACATTAGGTTATTAAAAATCTTGAACATGCAAATAAATGTATATATAGAACCTGGAATGTAACAAGCAACTGATCCTTTTCAAGTGATATGATAGCATAAATTAAAGCGTGGGTTAAGTAGAAAATCAAACACGTAAGTATCAGTGTGTGTTTAGGGGAAGAGCCACATATACATGAATTATCTCCAGATATTGCATTGTGTGCTGGTAAAGTAATTTAATTTGTCAAATATTGCATCATGCATGGTCATGTCAATACTTATCATTAAAAATCCAAATAATTGTTGAATAATTTGAAAAAAAATATTTTATCATAATACTATTTTTTTTTAAATTTAAACTAATTATATTGAAATAATTGCATGCTTATTCAAGGTGTTGTGGCCAAGAAGCAATTCTAGGGTATCGTACTCAATATATTTCACCAATTATGTCATATTTTTAATAAGAAAATAAAATATCATAAAATAAAATAATTAATTAAGTGTATTTACTGTGTCGTATTTATTAGTCGTCATCACACTAGATATGTCAATGAGGCGGACTGGGGATGAATTCATTTTCAAAAAATGTCTTTCCATTCTTCGTTTTTGTCTCTAAATAAGTGTAATTATCTGTATCATGTACGTAATAAAATTAAAATTATAATTTTAAGTTATTTTGTTAAAATTAATTTAAATTATAATAATTTAACTAATAAAAAAGTAATAAGTTATGTATTGTTTATTTTTTTTTAATTTAGTGTTAATTGTATTAACTCTAAAATAATTATTAACTGGTTTTAGTAATCTATTTTTTTAATAAATCAGACATGTATATTGAATGTGATTATAAATAATCTAGTAATACCTAAATCTATCAACAAATTATTATATGTGTAAGAACATATCAAAATCAGCTGAAAATGAACAACAAATTATTAGAAAATTCTAATGCAAAAAGTTCTTCAATAAACAATAAATAATTTAAACCCACTAAATAACAACTCACCACTATTCTTTGATGCCTGCAAAATATATACTTGAAACAATACTATATCAATGTTAGTATACAAAATTATATGATTAACGTAATTATAAAATTGTTTATCAGAAAAATAAAATAATATGAATTTTTATAATAATTCTAATATTCTCAAGTTATAAATGTACAATAAAAATGCATTACCCATTAGTACCTAGAATTTGTCAATTTTTTAAATTGATAGTAATAAATTTAATTAAGAGATTTCGTTATTACCTTTTCATTATAAGCTCTCAAAAACTTCTCTATATACCACATTATTCACGGTGCAGTTATCTTTCAAGTGTCCGTGATCTTACAACAGCACTCGCAGACCATCTTTACTGATTACTCTTGCCTTTATTTTCCAAACTTTTTCATTACATAATCTACCCTAAGTAATACTGTTGATAGAATCGTAGGCCATTAGTTATGAAAAATAATAAATAGAAAAAGAACTATACCTGAGGTACGAATTTTCTAGATGATAAATAATTGTTATAATTCACTATTACTCCTTATATATATATATATACACACACACACTCATTGTACAATTAATTCAATAGAGATACTTACTCAATATATATGTTATCTACATACATTAATTATGTGCCAATATTTGTAGAAAAGAACTAAAAGAAGAGATATATAAATATATATAATATTGTTGCTGTAAAACCCGGTCTAACCATAATTAATTAAATAATAAATTAATAGGAGCGAATATAGTTAGAAAATTTAGCTATCGGAATTTAATAATTTAAATATGATATTTGGACTCAGTAGATTTTTCTGAGTCGTATAACATAGTTGTCTGCGAAAAAATGCGCACTGGAATCTTGACCGGCAGTACCAACTGAGATCTATCTGGTACTGCAGCTGAAAAAATTGATTATAAGTAAATAAGGCTAAGAAATTATGATTTATAATAAGGACAAGTGGAAATATTTAAAATGCGATTTAAAGCTCTAATCTTGAAGGTTTTGGCCCAAAATTGGGCCAACGGACAAAAATAAGTGAACCGCGCCCAAGTGGGCCCAAGACTCAACATATATAAACATTAGTTATGAGCATTTCAGCTCATTTACTCTAAAGAAGGAGGGTAGGGGCGCTGAATTGAGAGAAGAGAGAAGAAAGGAGAAAACCTAATCCTAGTTCCAACTTCAAATCACCATAACTTGAGTTACAGAACTCCGATTGACGAGCCGTTTACAGCCACGCGTTGCTCTTCTCATCCTCTATAATTTTATCTAAGTTTTGTGGTGATTATTCCATTCATCTCTGCCTATTTTTGAAATTTCCCACTGTTACACATTTTTAGTTAGTTAGTGTTAAAATCTTGTGATTTTGGTTATTTAGGGATACTCTAACATGGATTCTATTCCTATTTCATATGGGCTGAGGTAAGAAGTACTCAAACCCTTGTGATTTATCAACTTCATGAACCCTAGGTTGATTATAAGTGTGAAAATTGATTATGTTAGAGTATTGGGTGATTTTGGTGCACAATTGGAAGATTGATATTGCTTGAGGAGCTTTGGTGAAGCTTAGAGCTAAGGGTTGGTAGAGACTTCTAAGAAGAAGCTCAATTATTTTGGCTACAAGAGGTATGCTTTAAGTTTCATTTAAGTACCGTGTGGTGTGATGAGAATTCCTAGGCTAGATGTCCCTATGATTAAGTTTGGATTGTGTGAATGGTTGGTATTAATATGCATAGTTGGTATGTAATGTAAATTAATGATTGGGTTGAAAATTGTGTGAATTATATGTATGGTGTGTTGAGAATTTGATAAATTGAATAATGAATATTGGTTTGTGGACTATGTATTTAAATTGTGAATTTGGGCCGGAGGCCGGAAAGAGGTAAGGAAGGTAAGTTGATATGTGTATTGTATGATGACATAAGATATTGGATGAATTTAGATATTGAATGTGTGAATAATTGGTTTGGTTATTGAATAAAGGTTTGAGGAATTGAGGTGTGGAATTTAATAGTTTTGGATAAAATTGTGTAGAGGAGGTAGGTTTGGTTTGGTTGAGTGTAATTATGTAAATGTGGTTGGGTTGTGGTCATTTGGATGAGTGGAAACGAATTTGGCTTGTGAACATTAGAAAAATTGGTGATTTCTAGTTTTGGGATAAAAACTGATTTTTAACCAATTTTGGCGGTCCGTAACTTAGTCCAAGGAGTTTGGAATTCTTCAAAAATGGATTTTTATGAAAGATTATTCAAATATCTTTCCAACGGTTCAAAAATGGTTGAAAAAGAAATTTTGTAGAAGATGTTATGTGTGGTGGAAGTTTAAGGTACAAAAATGAAATTCTGCAGCTTTTTAACTTAGTAAAATTTTTGGCAGAATGCTCACCCACGCGTATGCGTGGCCGACGCACACGCGTCGTTTTCAAATATTCGCTATCCACGTGTGTGCCTGGCAGACGCGTACTCGTCGATGAGTGAAATCAGTTGCCCAGCTAAAATTTTCGAGAGTTGTGCCTGAGTTGCGCTGGTTCTGTGCCTGAGGCACAGAATGCACCTACGCGTACGCGTGGCTGATGCGCAGGTGTCAGTTGGCTTTTCTCCCATCCACGCATGCGTGTGGGGGACGTGTACGCGTCGCTGTATCTTGCTGCCTTCCACACGTGCGCGTGGGCGACGCGCACGCGTGACCCCGTTTTCACCCCAAAGCTGATTTTGAGTTTTTAAAGCCAAATTTCAGACTTCTAAAGCTCCATTCTCACCCTTTTTGTCCTAAATACTTATAGTATGCCTAATAATGAAAAGAAACTAGGACATGTAGTAACTTGTGGATGAAATAAAGTGGGAATCAATGCTGAATAATGAGTAATGATGAATGTTTGAGTTGTTTAGGGTGACAATGGGAGTGCGGTGTATGCCGTGAGCCGAAGGGCTGTATTTAATAATGATTATTGGTTGGTTATGGCTTATGTTATGAGCTGGATAGCTAAGATAAATATTGATTCATGGCTGGAAATGAAAATATGAATTTGAATGATTGTTTTATCTTGAGCTCTCTTTCTCGAAAGTGCGACCCCAAAGAGATGAAGGAAGGTGAGGATCCCCTTCCTTGTTCCTCCTGGTATTGTAAAATCTCCCCTAGCGAGATGGTGGGAGGTTAGGATCCCCTCCTTGGTTCCTCCTGGGCATATGAGAACGTACCTCCTGGGTAGATGAAAGGGTTGTAGTTGCGCCCCATTTGCTCTAGGTTGGTTAGTATAGAGACTCTCCGGGTGGACGCAAGGGTTGTGGTTCGTCCCACTTGCTCCGGGTCAGAAATTGTGATGCCTGGGTAGTAGCAAGGGTCGTGGTTCGTCCCGCTTGCTCCGGGTCATTGTTTGAGAATTGGTAATAATGAACAGTGATTGTGAATGAATGTGGTAAATGAATAATGATAGAAAATGTTGAATGTGAGTATGCTTGTATTTTCTCTCTGGTTGTAATGGCGACAGGGCGCAGCTACCCTCTAACGGCGATAGGGCGCATGTACCCTCTAACGGCGACAGCGCGCATGTACCCTCTAATGGCGACAGGGCGCAGATACCCTCTAATGGTGACAAGACACGTATTCCCTCTAATGATATTAATACGCAACAGAGAGACTATGCCCGGGTTAGCTACCGGACACGTCGGGTTGGCTTGATAACCGACATATGATATCATCAGCCGTAGGACAGGCATTCATCATTTGCATATGTTTGAATTGTTTGGGTTTGCCTATTTGTTTTGGATTGCTATATCATATATGATATGTTACCTGATTGTGTGCTACTTGTTCTACTTGTACTTTAATTGTGTATTACTTGCCTATATTGCTTGTGTTTGTACAACTGAGAGGTCCCTCATGCTGGTGTCGGTAGACGCTGAGGGCTGTTCTTGATGAGATGAATTGATGATGATTATTGAATGAGATAATTTGAGTTTCCTGGGTAGATGCAGTGAATGGAATTCACTTGCTCCAGATGAGGATATGATGTATTGATATAGAATAATTGCTGAGACAGAATAACTGGTGATGCTTTTATTTATGACTCTGACTCTGATTCGTTGGAGAGTTAGAGAGAGTTGAGAAGCATGAAAGATATGATATTAGATTTAGCATTTTCTTATGACAGTTGGCTATTTATGGACTAGTGAGAACATAGGGTGAATGTTTGGTGAAAGGAAGTTTAGGATGCTTAGTGAGTTTTCATTACAATGCATTGTATTTATTTGGCACTTTTACCGTACTGGAAACCCATGGATCGAGGGTTCTCATTCCGTATATATCTCTTGTTTTTCAGATACAGGTCCAGGTGCTTAGAAGTGAGTTGTGGTTCATCTGAGAGATGGCGAAGATCTTTATATTCTTTACTTTATATTTTTCTTAGAATCTCTCCACCTTTATTTTGAAAAGCTTATACTATGTATTGAACTCTTTCGAACTTGCCTATAGAGGCTCTTATGTTTCTTTGGGAGAGATTAGGAGATACTGTTGTCAACTACTTTCATACTGTACCCTAGCCGGTCCAAACTTCGCGGGTCGCGACTAATGGCTATTTACTTATGTCATATATCTGTATACTGTCCGTCTCTTATTCTCCTTTGTGCCTTTATCTGTTTATCGCTTTCGGCTTCACGCTTTATCTTTTAGCTGTCGATACGTGAGTGTTACGATTCGCGATTGTATTTTTACTCTTTTCAGACTTCTCGATTAATACTCCTTTCAATTATACTTTATTTATGTATTAAAAATCCACCTGAAAGTCATACCACCATAATATCATTACTTATGACTCGAGTATAAGGATTTGAATATTAGGGTGTTACAATTGCTCGATAGGAATTGAAGCAGATATAAATTGTTGCGTTCTTTTTTATTATATTATACAACTTAAAGTTATAGTATCATGTTATTATTAATTATAGATACTTGCTACAATTATATCAAATTTAATTATGACTCTAAATAAATAAAATAGATAACAATCAATATTATTTTTTTCTTTTTTATATTCAATATTTACTGTAAATATAAAACATATATTATGTAGCGTTTGTTTTTGGGGGCAGGACACGGAGACATGTACAACAGTTGTTTAAAAAGTGTTTGGAAGCAGAGACATGGACAGTGGACATATTGTCTTCGAGACAATTTTTTATACTTTTGTGTCCACTCTTTCACAAAGGACAATGATGGACACGGGATTTGGAAGAGTGGACACGGACAATTTTATAAATTTTGTTTTTCTTTTTTTTCCACTATTACCCCTTCTTATTTTTCCTATTGCGTTGTTCAGAGATACTTTTTTCTTTCTGTTCTTCCTCTATCTCTTTCTTTTCGAGGTACTCTCTCCTTTCTGTAGAATTTTTTATTGGGGGTAGATAATTCTTTTCTTTTTATCGTTTTACTTCAATACCATTTTAACCTTATATTATATTATTTTACTCTCATTTTTTATTAAATTAATTTGTATTGATGTAGAAAATTTGGAATTACAGGGCTATTTTAGTCATTTCATATAATATTTTAGTCTTGTCGATGTGTATCCAAACATAATACTAGACATTACATTAGTGTCTTGTCCATCGTATCCAAACACAATACACAAAAGATAATTTTTAGTGTCTCCGTCCTATTGTCTCCGTTTCAGTGTCATGTTCTGTCCTGTCTCTAAAAACAAAATATTTTTTGTTTATATATATATATATATATATACTTATTCCAATTCAATAAGAGATCTCAATATTATGCCTTGAAGAGGACTCGAACCTCCACACTCTTTAGCACGAGATTTTGAGTCTCGCGTGTCTACCATTCGAACACTTGCCCCGGATTAACTTCCGGATCATAATTGTTCTAGTGAATAACTAAAGAAAAAAATTGGAATAGATAGATAGCACAATTTGCTTCTGATCTCGATAAAGCTACTCAAAATCAATTGGCAAGAGGTCAACGATTACGCGAATTACTTAAACAATCCCAATAAGCTCCTCTCACTGTGGAACAACAATGCTTTTGAATAAGCATGAGTAATTAAATGAAATAGAGCAGCTCGGGAAGATCCCATACCTAGAGCTAACATCATATAACCCAATTGAGACATTATATATATATATATATATATATTATTCCACAATGCGTGCAATAAACTTTTATGTTTGATATCGATATATAGTCTCCAATTCTAGCCCCATTCATACGCAAACTGTATACAACTATTTTTTAATAGAGTAATTTTAATTTTTAATGGAGATACTTGCTACAATTAAGTAAAAATTATGTTATTACCTTTTATTAACCTTTATTATTAATTCAATAGAGATAATTGCTCAGTATATATGTTATATATCTACATTAATTATGTGCCAATATTTTTAAGAAAGAGCTAAAAGAAGAGATATATAAATATATATAAGTATATTTTTTTCTTTAAATAGTGATATTTTAATTTTTTTTCTTTTTTGTTTTAAGTACACTTTTATTAAGAATTGCATTACTAATCTAAAATACAAAAAGAGAAAAAAAGGTGATATATATATCCAAGAGAAAAAAAACTTAAATATAAGAAAAAAGAAATTTTATATTAAAACCTTTAAAAATAACATATCCAATAAAAATAGTCGTAATATATAAATTAAGGCAATAATTTAAATTTAAATTAATGTAAAATAAATTTAATCAAATACCAATATTAGAACTAAATTACTTAAATAATATTTAATCTATTCTAGTCTTTAGACACGTATAGATTAGACTCATTCTCGTAACGACAACCAACTGAAACATCATTAGTTTGGACATTTAGAATTCGTACAAATTCAGACCATCCTCTTGTTAATATAAGTTTCATCATCCGCTATCCGTGCAATACGGAAAGGTATAGAATTGCCACACTGAGAAACTAAACTGACCCTTATTCCCCTCAATGGCATTGCATTAATGCAAAAGAAGGCCAGTAATTTCTGAAAAAAATCACAATATGTTATAAAATTATTTTAATAACGAAAAACTTAAAATAAAAAAATTTAAATATATTAGCAATCGTTGAAATTACATATCCGAGTTTGACACGAATTTAGCAAAACTGAACTTAAATTGAGAGAATTCAATCTCATTATGTGCTCCACTTCGAAGATCTCGGGCAGACGTAGAAAGCATGGAGGGAAAGGAACTTGAACTTGGCCTAAAAAGCTCCGTGGAAACAATTCCTCAATAAAAAATCGAGCTCCTCCTAAGAAAACTAATTTTACCCACATTCCATTAGGTTAGTAATAATATGTGAGTAGATCCAACTATCATTCGGTAAAATAGAGTTTACTGCCTCTTCTTTGGACGCTTACATCCATGTAGTTAAAACCCGAATCAGTGAATACAACTCGATGAGGTATTTCATGGATGTGATGCATTGTAAACGATTGCAGCAAAAGACAATCGCACTGGAACATTAGACGAAAAGAATAAGTTGAAGTAAGAACAATCATTAAATTATCAAAAAAATAATATAATAAAATGAGTATATAAAAAATACTGTACAAAATTATAAATTGTACCTTAAAAGAATCAACTTTAATGAAAAACGAAGAATACATTCTATTCTATGAAGTAGTAAAAGAAGAATAATAAATTTAAAGAAAATGAATTGACTTTTAGATTTAAGCTCATGTACCACAAAAAAACTCTATATATAAGCTTTATTAACAAAAAAATAAATATGTAAATTAGTTATTATTAAGGTAACTTTTGATTATTTACGTTAGTTATGCATCATATATTTGTTTTGTTAAAATTATATGATTTTATCATATCATATCCTGATTAAAATCATTGTTTTTTTTTTTTATCATGAATAGAGTAATCGGAGCCAACTTCATATCATTATCATACCATATTATTATTAGGGGTAAGTATGGTTTTGGTCCCAAAAGTTTAGCGACAGAATCGAAATCGTCCCTCATCTAATTTTTTATTTACAATCGTCCTTAATGTTGCATTTCTATTTAACATCGTCCTTTCTTTTTTTTTTTCGGACATAAATGCCCTTTTCATCGTTAGGGGTAGTTATAACAACACTTTAATATAAAAAAAGGAAAAGCATTATAAATATATATATGTAAACGAAAAAAAGAAAATGGCAAATTGGTTTGAATCTCCCACCGCTGCAGATACCACCGTCGCGCACCTCGTGGAGGGAGAACGCCATGGCTGCCGAAAGCTCAATCTCGTCTCGAAGTAAATCTTCTTCGCATGGTAGGTTGCTGCGTTGTTCCCATGGTGAGAGGTCGGTGCTGCGAACTTCGGGGACGAAGGAGAACTATGGTCGCAGATTGATAAACCCATATTTTATGATATATTTTGTACTTAATTTGAGTGATTTATTCAATCCTTCACCCACTTATTCATATTAATTGCATGGTTTTACTTTCCCTCCCTTATTATGTGATGTATGTGAAAAACATGTTTCCTATGCTTTAAAATTAATTATTTTAATTACCTTTATTTTCATTCGATGCCGTGATTAGTGTGTTGAGTAGTTTCAGATCTTCTAAGGTAGGAATGACTCAAAGGATGGAAAGAAAACATACAAAGATGGAAGGAAAGCACAAAATGGAGTTTCTAAAGAAACTGGCATCCACGCGATCGCATGGGCGACGCGGACGCATGCCAAGCGCGAATCAACAGCGACGCGGCCGCATGACTGACGCGACCGCGTGCCTTAAGCAAAACACATATGACGCGGTCGCATGACTGACGCGACCGCGTGACAAGAAAAGCTCCGGATGACGCGACCGCGTGACCCACGCGGACGCGTGACAGAGGCCACGCACCAGAAATTGTAGAAAACGCTCCCAGCGATTTCTGAAGCCCTTTTTGGCCCAAACCCAAGTCCAGAAGGCATAGACCAGAGGTTATAAAGTGTGGGAATGCATCCATTCAAGGAGAGCTCACCAATTTAGTTACTTCTCATGATTTAGGTTAGTCTTGAGAGAGGTTCTCTCCTCTCTCTCTTAGGATTTAGGACTTCTCTTAGTTTTAGGAGTGACTCTCAATCCCAGGTTTAATGTTCCTTTATTTTAAGCTTCCCTTTCACTTTTATTCGTTCCATTACTTTAGTTGATTATTTACTTTGCCATTTGATTTATGAATTCTTCTATGTTCCAGATTATTTGAATTAATGTTATTTGAGGTATTTCAGTTTAATATTGCTTTCTTTTATTTATGCTATTATTGCTTTTACTCTGAAGACATCTTTATTCCAATAGATTTACTTTTCCCCTTTTTGGTCTTGGTTAAGAAATCAGTAACTCAGGAGTTATCTTAGCTCAATATAATTGATAACTGTTATCTTTGCTAATTGAACTGAACTTCAATAATCCCAACCTTTTCTTAGGAAATAAATAGGATTCGAAGATCAAGCTAATTAGTCCCTTGACTTTCCTTTGCTTTAGTAAAGGTCAACTAAGTGGAATTAAGATTCAATCTTCTTTATTATTGAGAAGGGTAACTAATCTGGACTTCCAATTTCTCATCCCTTGCCAAAAGTTTATTTTACAGTTATTTATTTATTTTTAATTACCATTTAAATTGTTTGTCATATTCGTTCCTCATTCTTGAAACCCCAGATCTACAATCTCCATAACCAATAATAAGAACATACTTCCCTGCAGTTCCTTGAGAAGACGACCCGATGTTTGAATACTTCGGTTATCAATTTATTTAAGGGGTTTGTTACTTGTGACAACCAACACGTTTGTATGAAAGGACTTTTGAAGGTTTAGAAACTATACTTGCAACGAGGATTTATCCGCAATTTCTAGACCACGCAAAAGTCTCTCTCATCAAAATGGCGCCGTTGCCGGGGAACTGCTAACGTGTGCCTTATTATTGGTTATTGTAAATATTTTTCTTTTACTTGTTTATTTATTTCTGTTTTTTCTTTTTAATTTTATTTGCTACTATGAACTCTCACCCCTCTCGCTTTGAGTTTGGTTCTAACTTTGTTGAAGGAAATAGAAGTTATAGGAGGAATATGCATCAAGGTCAGACCAATCAAGGATGGATGGAGCCAAGAGGATCTAATCAACCCTTTAGGCAACAACACCCTCCAAGATATCATGGACAACGACCATTCTACAATGCATACCCAACTGATAGATATGGTGGACAACCTTGTAACTACCAACAAGCTCCACCCCGTGCCTATAGACCATCCTCTCAACATAACCTCGAACCACCACACTCACAAGCTTCTCTTTACCATTCGCCACCACATGATCCCTATTTACCCCAGTTCCAATCCAATCACTCCCAAGCACCACCACTTCCCCATGTTTCATGTCCAAATCCATCTCCCCGAGAATCAGAGGTTCGCCTCAAGGAAACAGTAAATAAACTTCACGCAACCATTCGACAACTGGAGCAAGCAGTAATTCAATTAGCTTCTAGACGTTCGAACATTCAAGGACCAACCACAGCCCCATGTGAACAATCTAACGAAGAGCGCATCATGAAGGAAATACTAGAAACTCCAGTGGACAAGACAGAGAATGAATTTGTACTAGAACAATTAGAAGAAGCTGTCATTACGCAAGAAGAAGAGTTGGTTGAAGATCTAGGAGACGCTGAACCTCCATGGGAATTCAGAGCTAAAGAGAACTCCGTCAAGGACGTTACAGTTAATGCTAAGGAGGATAGTACACAATCCCCAAGGCAAGTCGTTTATGAAGAACTAGACGGAATAACCCAGGACACAAATTCCCTTGATGATGATAGTCACAAGTCAAGCTCTCTTAGTAATTAATGCATCCGCAAGTGAATTCTCTGAGATCAAAGAATCTTCCCCAAATGAATACGAAGATGATGCAGAGGTAGATTTCTCTCAACCTCCAATCTATGACTCGAGTGATGAGGAAGACACAGAAGACTTTGACCAGGACACAGATGCATTTGAAGAACCTTGCAAAGAAGTGGAGGAATTCACAGAAGAGCACAAGGGAGTAGAACTTACAGAACCACCGGAAGCACCTTCCCCAAGGCCATTACCACCCAATACAAGCTTCAAGTGGGTACAATCCTTAACTTTTAACTTTACTTTTTCACTTGAATACGGTTTGCTTGAAACAGATGGCCAGCTTAGAGCTCTCTGCGGCTTTAAGAGTAAGAGGGAAATGGCTCGTGCTCAGAGCTAGTGCACAAGGTTCAATATGGTTCCACGCTTCAACTTGAAGTGCACGGATTGGTATCACGTTCAATTGAATGGATCTCGGAAAATGTTTGGTCACCATGGTGAGAATCTACTTTCTAAACCGCCCGGATGGAAAAGTATAGATCAAGACGGAGGCGGATTTAAAAGCAAAGTTTGGGATCCTAGAATCTATTCCGACATTCGTCATTCCGGGAGTCTAAAAATTTGTTTGAAGCTGCTCAGGAGCTTTACATGCCTAGTTTGGGACCCCAGAGGCTATTGGCATTCCAAGCATTGGTGGAGATTTTTGGATAAATTTAAACATAAGCCGCCATAACAGGAAGCTCTTCCAATGTCCAACTTAAGGACTTTAACTAAAAGTGCTAGGTGGGAGACAACCCACCATGGTATGATCGTTCATTTTTCAATTTTTATTTCGTTTTGCTTGTTTTCAAGTTTTATTTTATTTTATAATATTGAACCTGGAACTTTGCATCGCATTCATATTAATCATTGCATTCTGCATACTGCATACAAAAAAAAAAGGGTGCGCGACGCGACCGCATCACTCATGCGATCGTGTCATATTGCGAAAAACACTACCCACGCGACCGCGTCATCCATGCGGCCGCGTGACCTGGAGATCGGCGTAAAGATCCAACGTCCAGAAAGTTAGGCTGGAATCGTGCGGCCATTGTGCGTTTCGCACAAATGACCCACGTGATCGCGTCACCCACGCGATCGCGTCACCCACGCGATCGCGTCACTTGCACAATGCCAACCCCATGCGACCGCGTGAGCGATGCGACCGCGTCGCATGGATTGCACGAACACCCCAAAGGAGACAGAGAGTTGCGCTGAAACGACGCTGGATTCGTGCATTTAGCACAAATCCCAGCGACGCGATCGCATGCCCAGGCGATCGCGTCATTCACTCTTTTAGCCTCCATGCGATCGCGTCACCCACGCGATCGCGTCACCCTCCCATTTCGCTCCAGCCACGCGACCGCGTGCCCCACGCGGCCGCGTGGATTCAAATTTATAACCCCTAAACCACGCGAACCCTATCAGTCGCGCCCCCTGAAACCCTCTCCTCCCTCTCTTCCCCTCCAATCCAACCACCACCATCCAGCCACCATCACCGCCACCCCCAGACGCCGCCGACCTCCCAGACGTTATTTCATTATTTTCTGTTTATGTTCATGTTTAGGCTAGTTAGATATGCATTTTGTAGTGGATTTTATGTTGTTAGGTAGCCTAGGATGTGGTTAGTGGATTTAGGCCTGTTTACTTGCACTGTTCATGTTTCTGTTTTATCCAGTTTGCAATTCTGCTGTTGCTGTGATGTTTGTAATGTTCATATGCTGTGATTTCTTGTTTCATGCTGCTCTTTACACTGAATTTTCATGTTTATATTCCTTATATGTAATTGCAAGCTTTAATTTTAATTCATATGAACTATTTGATTGTTGTTTATTTTCCGGGACAATTCAGTTTTAGCCGGAATGCTGCCCAAATTTTTGTAAACTATTTTTATTCATGTTTTGGTTTTGGCATTTTGAAATCTGCTTGCCTCTGCTTTACACAAACCCATTCATGAATGCCAGGCACGCATTCTTATTCTCTTTGATTTCCTGGTTCATATATTGCATTTTTTATTTTTGATTCCAATTTTTGCTATTTCTATATCTATTTGAATCATCATCAACTAGTTTTCCTGGTTTGGTTATGAGTTACCTATCGCTTCTAATTATGAATGCTTGTTACTTAGAAACTTATCCTTATGCCACTTACCTTAACCCATTTTTCATTAACTCACTAATCCTAATTTCCTGAACTCTTTTTTTCTTTAATTCTAACCAAACTAACCTTTTAAAATTTTTTTTCTGGTTTTTCACTTTCTTTTAACCTTCTAACCATGGCATAATGATAATTTTTCTATTTAACATGAATTCAATTACATTTTGGATTGTGCCTTCTTCTTTTCGGACTTTTAACTCCTATACAATCCTTAATGCACATTTACTTAACTCATTTACCTCATTCTAATTCTCCTTTGCCACTTTGTATTTCTTTTGACTATTTGCCTATTTGTTTTCCTATTTTTTTTATATATCCTGGTTTTCTGTTTTTCAGGATGTCAGATACCTATAGAAAGGGAAAAGGAAAGGCTACCACTGGCAAACGTAAAAGAGGAGAATCCTCTATGTCTATCATAGATCTCATGCATGATGCCTCCTGGCGGGAGAAAAACTTCACCCCGCAGGAGAAGGCCGACCAGCTGCTCCCTGCTAATGACCCAGTAAAGTTTGCAAACCGATACTGTGAGCTGAAGTATCCGGTATTCGCAAACTCCAGGAACCTATACCTGGAAAGGACCTTGAAGATCCCAGGAGAACTCCAGCAATACACCTCTGATCAGATCCAACAAAGAGGCTGGTTCTTCCTGGAGAGACCCCTGACTGAGGTCAATGCATCTTGGGTCAGAGAATTCTACTGCAATTACTTCAAGACCTCCCTAGATGCAGTGAACCTCAGAAGAAAGTAGATTCTGGTTACTGAAGAGGCAATAGAAGAGGTTCTGAAGCTTCTGCCTAAATCTGATCAGCCAGATGGTTATCAGAAAGCTGAGGAAGACATGCGCTTTCTAAAGTTTGATTGGGATGCAGTCAAGGCCCGGATAGCCCTTGACCCGACCGTTCCTTGGATTACGGGTCAGAACACCACCATGCCCAAGGGAATCAAGTGGGCATACTTGAATGATGAGGCTTGGCTGTGGCATCAGATACTTAGCAACTTCATTATGCCAAGTACCCACGAGACCGATATACCTGCCGCTATGATCACCCTCCTATGGTGTGTGATGGAGGGTAAGGACCTGTACCTGCCATGCTTTATCCGGTTCTACATGGCCAGGGTCCACGTCCGAGGCACTCTTCCCTTTCCCTATTTGGTTACACAGCTGGGCCGTCGAGCTGACGTGCCTTGGGAGGATGCTGATGAGAGGCCACTTGCTGCAGAATGCAAGAAGATTATCCCGCACAGCAGGAACTTTCTAGCCTTGGGCTACAGACCTGCAGTCTTCACTGCTCCTGGTGACACTGCCACACCATCTGCCGGCCCCTCTTCCTCCACAGCTACCCCTGCCACCACCACTGCACCTCCACCTGCTCCAGAGCCCATCTATCATCTAGTGCACCACCTGTTTCAACGGCTTAACCAGATGGAGCGTCGCAACAAGCGACGCTATGAGCACCTGAAGCTGATGATACGATCTGGCGACATCCCCTCCGAGCCTGACACACCATCCGAGGCATCTGAGGAGGAGGCGGATGCGCCCGAGGTAGAGACCCACCCACAGCAGGAGGCAGAGCAGGCATGCACCCAGCAGGTAGCACACCATCAGGAGGCTCCACCCCAGATTCAGGCTGTAGACCCTGAGATCCCCCTTCAGTCAGCACCTCCTCCACAGCAGTTAGACCCTCATATCACCACCACAGAGACCCCAACTACCCACCCTTCCAGTGATGACACTCCTTCACACCCTGCTTGAGTGAGCATCGGGGACGATGCTACATTTTAAGTGTGGGGAGGTCGCCATCTCTGGCGTATTATTTTGGTGAACCACTACAAACTCTTTTTCTTTTATTTTAGATATTTTTCTGTATTTTTCTCTTTATTTTTATTTTTATTTTTTGAGTACTTATACATTGCTACTTTCATGTATTTTTACTCTATTTCTGCATTTTGTATTTTTAGTTCATATTTTAGCCACTTAGTTTAGTTGCAATTCTAACTTATTAGTTATAGAAATTGTGGATTGATTAGTATAGTTTACCCTTTTTTAGCATAAGATAACTCAGAATAGATTGAAAAGAAAAAAGAAGTAAACTAGAGACTTTAACAGAATCAAAACAACCCACACCTTGTATATATAGCATTCCATGTTAGTTAACAACACTTCATCAAGGAGAAACACTAGAACTATAAAGCCATTCAATATAAGTTTTACATTGAGAATAATGGGGATTTTTAACTAAACCTGCATGACATACATAAGTGATAAATGATTTTTGAGCTAGAGAACACATAGCCTGTGAGTTTTGAGCTTAATTGTATGGTTACATTCAAACCATAATTTTTATTCCTGTGTGTTCCGCCCTTCTTTTATATTCTGGTGTTCTTTACTTTGTTTTAATCTATATGTCCGATTATAGAATGTAGATACATACCAAGAGAGTGATTGAGACCATTATTTGATTTTAGCTCACTTAATCCCAAAATAGCCTACCTTTTACATCACCCTTGTTAGCCCCCTTGAGCCTTTAAATCTCCTTTTATTCTATTAGCCACATTACTAGCCTTAAGCAGAAAAATAAAATAAAATCCCAAGTTGAATCCTTGGTTAGCTTAAGATAGAAATTGTGTAATTGTTTGAATATGGGAAAACCTATTGGGAACATGGATGATAGAAACAAAGGGTAGAATGTTGAAAAAGAATAAAGATGTTTCAAAATAAGAATTTTTGGGAAACATGCTCATGTGAAAGAAATTAAATTACCATGTGCAGCAAAAAAAAAATTAATTATTTTTCAATATTTGAATAAAGGGGACACCGAAGGATCCCCCAAATGCAAATAAAGCAATGCACATGGGATAAAAATAAATATTGAGGCATGAGCATGTAACATCAAAGTGGGAAAATATGGGAAAATAGGTAAAGCAGCTTTGCTTTAGAAAGTATGTATGTTAGGTGAGATATTAGACTAATTAAGGATTCACTTATTAGCTCACTTAGCCTTATACATATACCCTTACCTTTACCTTGGCCCCATTACAACCTTAATTAAAGACCTCATGATTTTTGGTATGTCTATATTCTATAATTGTTGATTGGTTAGATGAAGAACAAAGTTATAGAAAGAGAGAATAAAAAGAAGAATAGAGTGATTAACCTAATAAACACTGAGTGATTAGAGAGTAAACGCAAAATCCAGTGAGGGTTCAATAGCTCATTAACATTTATCTCTGTTTAAATTGTTAGTTGTCTTGCAAGTTTTTAAAATGTTTTTCTCTCCCATCTCAATTGTAAAGGCACTTTATCACTATCTAAGGTTTGGCTATACATATATACATGACTCCTTAAGAATGTGAATTAATTTAACTACATGCAAGCTTTATATTCAAGTGAATAAAAATTAGAATTGCATGATGCATCATTCATCTAGGTAGTTGCATTTAGATTAGATTGCATTGCATGACATTCCACCACTTTAACCTTACTTTTTACCTTGGATTTAGCATGAGGACATGCTATTGTTTAAGTGTGGGGAGGTTGATAAACCCATATTTTATGATATATTTTGTGCTTAATTTGAGTGATTTATTCAATCCTTCACCCACTTATTCATATTAATTGCATGGTTTTACTTTTCCTCCCTTATTATGTGATGTATGTGAAAAACATGTTTCCTATGCTTTAAAATTAATTATTTTAATTACCTTTATTTCCATTCGATGCCGTGATTAGTGTGTTGAGTAGTTTCAGATCTTCTAAGGCAGGAATGACTCAAAGGATGGAAAGGAAACATACAAAGATGGAAGGAAAGCACAAAATAGAGTTTCTAAAGAAACTGGCATCCACGCGATCGCATGGGCGACGCGGACGCATGCCAAGCGCGAATCAACAGCGACGCGGCCGCATGACTAACGCGACCGCGCGCCTTAAGCAAAACACATATGACGCGGTCGCATGACTGACGCGACCGCGTGACAAGAAGAGCTCCGGATGACGCGACCGCGTGACCCACGCGGACCCGTGACAGAGGCCACACACCAGAAATTGCAGAAAACGCTCCCAGCGATTTATGAAGCCCTTTTTGGCCCAAACCCAAGTTCAGAAGGCATAGACCAGAGGTTATAAAGTGTGGGAATGCATCCATTCAAGGAGAGCTCGCCAATTTAGTTACTTCTCATGATTTAGGTTAGTCTTGAGAGAGGTTCTCTCCTCTCTCTCTCTTAGGATTTAGGACTTCTCTTAGTTTTAGGAGTGACTCTCAATCCCAGGTTTAATGTTCCTTTATTTTAAGCTTCCCTTTCACTTTTATTCGTTCCATTACTTTAGTTGATTATTTACTTTGCCATTTGATTTATGAATTCTTCTATATTCCAGATTATTTGAATTAATGTTATTTGAGGTATTTCAGTTTAATATTGTTTTCTTTTATTTATGCTATTATTGCTTTTACTCTGAAGACATCTTTATTCCAATAGATTTACTTTTTCCCTTTTTGGTCTTGGTTAAGAAATCAGTAACTCAGGAGTTATCTTAGCTCAATATAATTGATAACTGTTATCTTTGCTAATTGAACTGAACTTCAATAATCCCAACCTTTTTTTAGGAAATAAATAGGATTCGAAGATCAAGCTAATTAGTCCCTTGACTTTCCTTTGCTTTAGTAAAGGTCAACTAAGTGGAATTAAGATTCAATCTTCTTTATTATTGAGAAGGGTAACTAATCTGGACTTCCAATTTCTCATCCCTTGCCAAAAGTTTATTTTACAGTTATTTATTTATTTTTAATTGCCATTTAAATTATTTGTCATATTCGTTCCTCATTCTTGAAACCCCAGATCTACAATCTCCATAACCAATAATAAGAACATACTTCCCTGCAGTTCCTTGAGAAGACGACCCGAGGTTTGAATACTTCGATTATCAATTTATTTAAGGGGTTTGTTACTTGTGACAACCAACACGTTTGTATGAAAGGACTTTTGAAGGTTTAGAAACTATACTTGCAACGAGGATTTATCCGCAATTTCTAGACCACGCAAAAGTCTCTCTCATCACAGATTCTGGGGCTGTGTTTACTATGAGGTTTGTTTTTTTTTCTTTTCTTCTGAATTGAGCTATTTGGGTTGAGGATTGGAGAGTGAAGACGGTGATTCTATGTAGGTGCATGAAGGCTGCAATTTCTTTCGTTGGGCAGAGCCAAAGACAGAGGTGGAAAATCCAAAAATTGCAAGAATGAGGAGGAAGGTTGCCTCCCTGAAATCAAGAACGAAAGCGGCAGAGTGGAAGTTAATGGTCATTGCTGTGTTAGGGTTTTTTGGGTGGGTTGGGTTCCTGTATTTGCTGCTGCAGAATTTTTCTATGTCTAGGCCTAAGTGTGTAATTCCATTGAACATGGTATGAAAAGGGTGTTTGGGTATGATGCTTTTGTTGTTGGTAAATTGTGTTAGGAATGGTTTTGTTGAATATGTTCTGTTGAAATGTGTTTTGTTGGTAAATTATTAGGTGGCTTCCCTGAATGTGTTCTGTTTAAATGATTTTTAACATGTATAAATGACAATTATGTAAGCATGGTTGGTTGTTAAAATGTGAGTATGATTTCTAGTTGGTAAATACCTGATTTTCATTACTGAGTAATTCCATAAGAATATCACAAACTTGAATCAAAGACAAGCATAACTCAATATGGTAAATGTCATAATAATGTACATAATAAAAAGTGTTTCACACCCAGAGGTAATCCCAAAAGGATTGGCTGGTCCAATCCAGCAATTAAGTACAACACATAGATGCTCATAGGCAAAATATCACCAACAAAAAATAGCTAACAAGTCACACTGACCTTACTAGAAAGTTAACACAAACATAACTCAAAATAAGCCAACATGCACAAAATACAATCATGACAATAAGATGCTAAGTTTTCCATTTCCCTAAAGCAATCCCCATTTTCTTGGAGGCAACTTTGCCATTAACTTCAGTTTCTTTGGAGAAATGTGAGGTGCTCCAGAAAGCCTGGCAGAGAAGTGACCAACAGGTTGGCTTGAAGATGTGGTAAGGGTAGGCTGAGATGAAGGAAGAGTTCTGGTGGCTGGCTGTGATGAGGATGAAGGAGGTGCTGAACTTGTTGGGCTGGCAACCTTGTTGGGCTGTGGATCATGTTGGGTTGAGTAGTTGGGCTTAGTAGTTCCCTTGGACCTGCCTCTAGGCCTTTTTGGCTGTGTTGCTGAAATAGCTTTCCTCTTGACAGATAGCTTGGGAATAGACTGGAAAGAGGCAGTCTTCCTTCCTCCCTTGACAGCTAGAGGGTTTGATTTGGTGCTGTGGATCTGCTGCTTTCCTTTGTTCTTTGACTACTGGACCACACAAACATATACAAATTTACCATAATAATATTATGCTTATGACAGACCAAAGAATAGAAGGAAGACAAATAAAAAATCATACCAAGTCCTCAATGGATTTAGGGCATCTGCTTTTGTTGTGTGCACATAGAGCACCTTTGTCTCTCTTCCTTCCTTGATAAGTGAGTGCGGCTGCTCTGTTCTTCATCTCCAGCAGCTGCTCTCCTCTTTTTCACTGGCCTGTGACTAGGCCTTTGATAGGGGAGAGGCATAACATCAGGATGTGCTGTTCTCTCCTAAAGATCTACTCCATTCAAGGCTGTATGATTGACTCATAGCACCTCATGTACGCTTCTTTCTTATAACAGCCATCCACAAAAGGTTCTAACTCAAGTCCCTTGAACTTGATGCAACTAATAGCATGGACACAAGGTATGCCACTCATCTGCCACGTTCTACATGAACATTCATGGGAGCCTAAGTCTACAGCAAACTTGTCTAAACCGTTCACAACTTCATACTTCTGAGCTGCAGACCAGTATGGCCGCCACTCTCCAGCTGACCTAGATCTCTTCTCCAACCTGAATCTAATCCTAGGTAAGATTGTCCCTGAATAATTTTGTATAAGTTCCCTATTTTCTGCCCACCTAATCATTAGTTCAACCCTGATCTCCTCTAACATCGTAACTATAGGCTTTTCTCTAGCATCAACTACGGCAGAATCAGGAAACACCTCTTTGTTCTGAACCTTGTGGACAACATACAACTATACATGGTCTCTCAACTTTGCTATTCTACACATGGCAATGGAATCCGCATCACTTTTAAACAATTTCAGATTTTTCCCCATGTCTTCATCTGCTGGATCCTTGAACCACAACGATGGGATATTCTCCTCCACATAACCAAATTGCTTTAGCTCAGCATAGGCTTCAAATACAGACCACCGATCACCATCAATCTCTTCTATCATTGTTGTTTCTCCTCTCACATACTGTAATGGACCGTTCTTATAAGTAAACCATCCTCCATGGTAGACCTTCACTTTAAAATAACCCATTGTCTGCTACAACACCCTGAAATAGAATACAATGACACAAAGAAATTAATTTAAAAGATGAAACACACAAACCTGCCTATTTCACAACGATGCTAATCCCTAGTCTCCACACACATGGCCTCATTTCAACCATAAACAGACCACCAAAACTTAAACTATCTAACCCGAAACTAACCACTGCAAGGAGAGCTACCATAGTGAAAAGAAGGTGGAAAATCATACCTACGCAAACCCGGCCCTATCAGTAATGCTTGAGCGACTCTTCACATCCCTTCCTTCCAGTTGCTCGATCTCGCCTCCTCTCTTCAGTTTCAGTCCATCAACATCTTCGGTCCTTTCCGATTCTGGGTTAGGGCACAATGTAATCGGTTTGGTTTACGAAGCGTTGTGAATAAAGGGTGTTGTAATAAACGTTAAGGGTTTTTATCCAATTGAAGACATCAAGTGTTTCACGCGAAACACTAACGTTGAAAAGGGTAGATTCGTCATTAAAAAAATTTATTAGAAAGGACGATGTTAAACAGAAATGCAACATTAAGGACGATTGTAAATAAAAAATTAGATGAAGGACAGTTTCGATTCTGGCGCTAAATTTTTAGGACCAAAACCATACTTATCCCTTATTATTATTATTATTATCCCTCAACATAAATGGATCTCCATTAAGGTAACAACTTGCCATTAATAAAATCATTGGATAATGAATAAGAATTAGAATTGTATTAATATAATTAAAATCAATATAATTAAAATGATTAAAAATATTTTCAAGTGATAATTATTAGTTTAATAATGCATTAAATATTGATTTTATATAATTATAATAAAGATATTTTCTTAAATTAGTATAATTATGCATTATTCATTAAATACTAATTGTAATATTGTAATATAATTATAATAAAAATATTTTTCTAAAATAAATTTATTTAGAAAAATATAAATTGGTTATTAATAACTGGTGCCATTATCATATAATTATGATATCATATTATTATTATTATTATTATTAAAATAATTAAAAATATTTTCGATTGATAGTTGATAAGTAGTTTAATAATGCATTAAATATTGATTTTATATAATTATAATAAAGATATTTTCTTAAATTAGTATAATTATGCATTATTCATTAAATACTAATTGTAATATTGTAATATAATTATAATAAAAATATTTTTCTAAAATAAATTTATTTAGAAAAATATAAATTGGTTATTAATAACTGGTGCCATTATCATATAATTATGATATCATATTATTATTATTATTATTATTAAAATAATTAAAAATATTTTCGATTGATAGTTGATAAGTAGTTTAATAATGCATTAAATATTGATTTTATATAATTATAATAAAGATATTTTCTTAAATTAGTATAATTATGCATTATTCATTAAATACTAATTGTAATATTGTAATATAATTATAATAAAAATATTTTTCTAAAATAAATTTATTTAGAAAAATATAAATTGGTTATTAATAACTGGTGCCATTATCATATAATTATGATATCATATTATTATTATTATTATTATTAAAATAATTAAAAATATTTTCGATTGATAGTTGATAAGTAGTTTAATAATGCATTAAATATTGATTTTATATAATTATAATAAAGATATTTTCTTAAATTAGTATAATTATGCATTATTCATTAAATACTAATTGTAATATTGTAATATAATTATAATAAAAATATTTTTCTAAAATAAATTTATTTAGAAAAATATAAATTGGTTATTAATAACTGGTGCCATTATCATATAATTATGATATCATATTATTATTATTATTATTATTAAAATAATTAAAAATATTTTCGATTGATAGTTGATAAGTAGTTTAATAATGCATTAAATATTGATTTTATATAATTATAATAAAGATATTTTCTTAAATTAGTATAATTATGCATTATTCATTAAATACTAATTGTAATATTGTAATATAATTATAATAAAAATATTTTTCTAAAATAAATTTATTTAGAAAAATATAAATTGGTTATTAATAACTGGTGCCATTATCATATAATTATGATATCATATTATTATTATTATTATTATTAAAATAATTAAAAATATTTTCGATTGATAGTTGATAAGTAGTTTAATAATGCATTAAATATTGATTTTATATAATTATAATAAAGATATTTTCTTAAATTAGTATAATTATGCATTATTCATTAAATACTAATTGTAATATTGTAATATAATTATAATAAAAATATTTTTCTAAAATAAATTTATTTAGAAAAATATAAATTGGTTATTAATAACTGGTGCCATTATCATATAATTATGATATCATATTATTATTATTATTATTATTAAAATAATTAAAAATATTTTCGATTGATAGTTGATAAGTAGTTTAATAATGCATTAAATATTGATTTTATATAATTATAATAAAGATATTTTCTTAAATTAGTATAATTATGCATTATTCATTAAATACTAATTGTAATATTGTAATATAATTATAATAAAAATATTTTTCTAAAATAAATTTATTTAGAAAAATATAAATTGGTTATTAATAACTGGTGCCATTATCATATAATTATGATATCATATTATTATTATTATTATTATTAAAATAATTAAAAATATTTTCGATTGATAGTTGATAAGTAGTTTAATAATGCATTAAATATTGATTTTATATAATTATAATAAAGATATTTTCTTAAATTAGTATAATTATGCATTATTCATTAAATACTAATTGTAATATTGTAATATAATTATAATAAAAATATTTTTCTAAAATAAATTTATTTAGAAAAATATAAATTGGTTATTAATAACTGGTGCCATTATCATATAATTATGATATCATATTATTATTATTATTATTATTAAAATAATTAAAAATATTTTCGATTGATAGTTGATAAGTAGTTTAATAATGCATTAAATATTGATTTTATATAATTATAATAAAGATATTTTCTTAAATTAGTATAATTATGCATTATTCATTAAATACTAATTGTAATATTGTAATATAATTATAATAAAAATATTTTTCTAAAATAAATTTATTTAGAAAAATATAAATTGGTTATTAATAACTGGTGCCATTATCATATAATTATGATATCATATTATTATTATTATTATTATTAAAATAATTAAAAATATTTTCGATTGATAGTTGATAAGTAGTTTAATAATGCATTAAATATTGATTTTATATAATTATAATAAAGATATTTTCTTAAATTAGTATAATTATGCATTATTCATTAAATACTAATTGTAATATTGTAATATAATTATAATAAAAATATTTTTCTAAAATAAATTTATTTAGAAAAATATAAATTGGTTATTAATAACTGGTGCCATTATCATATAATTATGATATCATATTATTATTATTATTATTATTAAAATAATTAAAAATATTTTCGATTGATAGTTGATAAGTAGTTTAATAATGCATTAAATATTGATTTTATATAATTATAATAAAGATATTTTCTTAAATTAGTATAATTATGCATTATTCATTAAATACTAATTGTAATATTGTAATATAATTATAATAAAAATATTTTTCTAAAATAAATTTATTTAGAAAAATATAAATTGGTTATTAATAACTGGTGCCATTATCATATAATTATGATATCATATTATTATTATTATTATTATTAAAATAATTAAAAATATTTTCGATTGATAGTTGATAAGTAGTTTAATAATGCATTAAATATTGATTTTATATAATTATAATAAAGATATTTTCTTAAATTAGTATAATTATGCATTATTCATTAAATACTAATTGTAATATTGTAATATAATTATAATAAAAATATTTTTCTAAAATAAATTTATTTAGAAAAATATAAATTGGTTATTAATAACTGGTGCCATTATCATATAATTATGATATCATATTATTATTATTATTATTATTATTAAAATAATTAAAAATATTTTCGATTGATAGTTGATAAGTAGTTTAATAATGCATTAAATATTGATTTTATATAACTATAATAAAGATATTTTCCTAAATTAGTATAATTATGCATTATTACTTAAATGCTAATTATAGTATAATTATAACAAAGATATTTTTATAAAATAAACTTAGAAGAGAAAATAGTGCATTCATTTTGGCGGGAAAATGGATTCATGCAGAATCGACATCTCGCTTCCATTAGTTAGAGAAAAACCCAGATTTAGTATATTAAGTAGATTTTATTTTTGTCTCTGTCCCAATTCTTGTCATAAAAGAATAATTGCCTCCATTTTTTTTCTCGCATTTTTCGTGTTTTTCGGAACTCAATTCCTCATCTCCTTATATTGAACATTTATATAGAAATTATAGCAAAAAATTAAAAAAAAAAATCACAAAACATCATTACAACACACAAACATATTTTTATCCAAGATTACAACTTACAAATTCAGAAATACAAAATAAAAAATTATAGTTTGCAAAACAAAATTTTAAATACAACTTCTATTCTAAAAAAAATCATAAAATAAAGTCTTCAACATCAAATATTTTTTCATTATCAAAATATAATTTCCAACAAATAATTTTATGTTCTCTTTAAAACAACACAAACATAAATATATTAACATACATCATAAACAAGAATACCATGTATTAAATAAAAATTTGACATAGTAAAAAAAATAATTACCTAAAATCTTAAATCCCTCATATCCATCTTATAGTCCCAAAGAATTGGAATTTTCGACCCTGATTTACCTATATTATATCAATCAACAATTTACGAGAGTTAAATTTGACATGAAATTGAACTTTAATACCAAATATAACTTGAGTTATTAGTACTTTCACCTGAAAAGTGTTAAATTTGTTCCCTCCTAAAATGCTTCCAAGTCTCGAAAGTTAATCTTTTTTTGTTAGGACTGCACGCTTTGGCTAATTTCTTGTCCTTTCTCTTGTGTTTCTTCTTGTCACTCCTCTTGTGTTTTTGGAGATTTGCTTCAATTGCTTGACCATCATCACTTTATGTTAGTTCTGCCTCATTATTATTTTCATTAGGGGTCGAGCTAAAACCTTCCGTCATGTACATAAACAACAAGATTTAATACAGATACACTAAATTAAAAATTTAATACAGAAACACTAAATTAGATTCCAGCTCAATTTCAGATACAAAAAAAATATTCAAAAAACAAAAAAAAGATTAAATCAAATACAAAAGAATACATAATAAATCAGAAAAATGGCAAAAAAACAGAGAAAGATAAACTATAAACTGCAATAAATCAACAAAAATGAAAACAAAATACAGAAATAGATAAATTATAAATTGCAATAAATCAATAAAAAAATACATAATAGAGCAGATTATTCAGAGAACACATAACAAAGATTATACAAAAAAGGAGTATCAAACCTAACTGTTTCATAATTAATAAATTATAAACCCTATGTGTCAAAGAAAGGACAAAAAAACATAGGAAAAAGGAACATCAAACCTGAAATTAGGTGAAAGTGGAAGAGGAGGAGGAGGACAGACAACTGGCGGCTGCGATGGGAAAATGCGACGGCGACTTCGTTGGAGAAGTTGGGGACACGACGATGAGTTCTTTCCACGAATTGGGAGAACACTTTGGCGGCTTCTTTTCACAAGTTGCGGGGATGCCACGACGAAGCAGGGATCAGAACAGTGCGGTGCGAAGGAGGAATGGCGCGGTGCGGTGATGGTGCCGTACAGGATAGAGAAAAGCGTCGGTAAAGAGAACGCTATGGTGCCTGGTGATGGCGCGGTGAGTGGAACAGCGAGGTGGGACAGACAGTGACGAGGGAAGTGTTCAAAGATGGCTGGCTGGGCGCAGAAAGGATGGAGAGAACACAAAAGGGGGTGTCGCTAGGTCAGGGGTGAGGGTTACTGGGTGAGCGGCGAGAGGGAAAAGTGATTAGAGTTCTCAATTTTTCTATATATATTTGGTTGGTGAAATGACTAAAAAACTAAAGTGAGAAATAAATTACTAAAAGTGTTTAAGTAATTTAATATATTCGGGGAATGCGGGAACAAAGATAGGGATCCCCGCTCGGGTCCCGCACCTGCCTCGGGAGAATTTTGTTCCCTATTTTCGTTTTCGTAGAAAAAAAATTTTTGCCACCAGGATCCCATTCGAAGCGGTTCACGCAGGAATTTCCACCTCCTGAAAAATTTTAACATCCCTACATCACACAGTTATCCAGCAGCTTTGCAAATTTTCTATTTAAATTAATTAGAGCTGTAATGTTGATAGAGTTAATATTTTCTTTTTAAATCAATCGGCATAAAATTTTTTCATTGCGTATTTTTTTCATAATATCTTTTAGTATGCGATTAATTCATTGTAGATCTAAATTTTATTTATAATTCTGTTATTTTGCTGCATATTTAAATACTCAATATTTATTTAAATAAACAAATAAATTGACCATCTAACCAATTTAAATTGGTTTTCAACGCGCGTGTGTGTGTATATATATATATATATATATACATAATTCCAGACCGGTTAATGCAAGAACTAAACATAAAGGACCAAGATCTTCTATGAAATAGAAAAGATCATTCATACATAACATAATTCAAGCGGACCCACTTAAAATTTTTATTGAACTATGACTGACTATCATATTAGCAAATAAACGTATTCCTGAGCTTAATGCGCGAAAACTATGAGGGATTAGCTCAAGGAGTACTAAAAAAGGTGCTAACGGCAGTGGGACTCCTGCGGGTAATGAGAAGCTTAAAAAATGAAGCCCATTTCTTTGAAATCCCACTAGAGTAATGCCAATAAAAATGGAAAATGAGAGACCCAAAGTAATGAGAAAATGACTTGTAACTGTGAAGCTATAAGGTATCATACCCTGGAGATTACAAAATAACGAAAAAGTAAAAGTGACCGAGATGCAAGGGAAAAACTTTTGTTTCACATTTCCGGAAAGACCACCTATTTGTTCGTTTACCAGGTTCGGCACGAAATCATAAATAGCATTCAAAATTTTGCATCCGATGCGGTATTGGCATTTTTAATCTTGGAAGTCGATCCGAACCAAATTGGATTGAATCAAAACTTTGGATTTGTTTCTCCCTTTTCCAATTTGATTTTATTCCCATAAAATGATATAAATTGAAAATGACCCAAATTTAAAAATAAAAATCTAGTTTAAACCCTAATTTCTATTAAAAAAAATCCTAATGTAATATTAGTAGCATAAATTACTAATCAGCTAACAAAAAACGAGAAAACAAATATACAACAACAATAAAGTCAAAATTTAGTGAGCCGAACAGCTGTAGTGACACTTAAGACATTTAACAACATTATTATTGATCGAGTAAACAGATTTCAATGGCAACATGAACAAAAGTAAAAGTAAGTTGCAGCGATGCAAAGAACAAAAAGTAGAAGCAGAAGCAGCAATAAATCGTCGATGATGAAAAAGCAGCTAGAATGAGAACTGTTGGCCCGAAAAAAGCAGCGATGACAGAAGACTGAGGAGCAGTGAACAATAACGAAAAACAAAGTGTAGAGAGGATGGGATTCAATGACAAAGTGAGGAGAAGATGGGAGCCTAGAGAATAGTGTGAGTACATTATTATATGAGGACGCTCATTTTTATCGAATTAAATTAAATTCTTGATATAAATTATATCTATCTCAATGTTAAATTACATATTTTGTAATCTTAGAATTTTAAATAATTTAAATAAAATAAAAATCAAACTAATACGATTCAAATCATAACACATTATATCAATTTTGGACATCGGATTTACAAAATTTGAAGTAACTTTTTTCACATCTTGCACACTTTGCTTCCAAGACGAGTAAACACGTATCTTAATTATATTCTAACAGAGATATTCCCCTTTTGCCAACGGAATACATCTTAGATGTACTTGGATAAGTATAAAAAATTTGGGCAAATGACTCAAATAAGCCAATGATTCCCTAGAATTTCACCATTCAGCCAAAAGAAAAAAATGGTTCATGAATCAATCGGATACACGTTTCTATATAATTCGAATTAGTCTAATTCAAATTACACACGCACTAATTCGAATCAGGGTGATTCGAATTATACACACACGGTGCATATAGTAATTTGAATTGGGTAGATTCGAATTACTCAATTTTTGGTGCAAGTAGTAATTCGAAATTAGTGTGTTTCGAATTACTCAAGGTTCGGCTATAAAAGGAGTTTGAACCAACCTCATTCGAACCACTTTTTCAAAAGCACACCCCACCAAATCCCAGAGAAAACGATCCAAAACGACTCCAACAAAGGCTTGAGCAGAATATTCAGCCGATGGGGGATAATCCGAACAGACTTTATCGGTTGGATGGAGTAGCCCATATAGCCGGTGTCATCAACGAAGAGGTAAGTACGAAATCTTTTTTTTAAGAGTAGGATTATGTAACTTATTTGTTTGTTTATATACGTTATGTTAGTGGTTTTGATAGTAAATGATGTTGGTAACTTTGTACGGATCGATTTTATAAGTTTCGTTAGTGATTTTGTATGTGGTTTGGTAAGCGATTTTACTAGCGGTTTTGTAAATGGTTTTGGTAGTGGTTATGTTAGTGATTTTGTTAGTGGTTTTAGGGTGGTTTAGTTAGTGATTTTGATTGTGGTTTTGTTACTAGTTTTGGTGGAGGTATTGTTAGTGATTTTGTTGGTGGTTATCTTGGTGATTTTGTTGGTGATTTTGTTAGTGATTTTGTTAGTGGTTTTGTTAGTGGTATTTGTCGGTGGTTTTGTTGGTTGTTTTGGTGGTGGTTTTGATAGTGGTTTTGTTAGCGGTTTTGGTGGTGGGATTATTAGTGGTTTTGTTAGTAGTTTTGTTAGTGGTTTTGCTAGTGGATTTGTATGTGGATTTGTTAGTGGATTTGTTAGTGGTCTTGTTGGTGCATTTGTTAGTGGTTGAGGGTGTTGTATTGTTAACGGTTTTATTAGTGGTTTTTGTTGGTGATTTTGTTAGTGGTTTTGTTAGTGGTTCTGTTGGTGGTTTTGGTGGTGGTTTTATTAGTGGTCTTTTTAGCGAATCAACATTGCTAGTGAATGGTTAAATTTGTTTTTAATTATCTGGTCCATTATTTGTGCAGCCCCAGCGATGCATCTCGAGCATGCAACGGCAGCAGGGCATGCGACTGGATGAGAGGTACATTCCGTACTTGCAGACGGCCGACTTATACCATTTTGCGAGGCTGAACGAGAGATGGTTCAGATTGGATGAGCCCCTGGTGAGTGCTTTCGTTGAGTGGTGGCATCCGGAGACGCACACATTTCATATGCCGTTCGGGGAGTGCACTATCACACTGCAGGACGTGGCGTACCAGTTGGGGTTGCCGGTCGATGGACGTTATGTTAGTGGTTGCCTGACGGATTTCCAGACATACATCCAGGGTGGCCGTCCAGCTTGGGTGTGGTTCCAAGAGTTGCTTGGTGTGTTACCTCTTGCGAACCAAATCCAGAAGTTTGCAGTGAATTGCAGCTGGTTCCAGGAGATGTTTGGAGAGCTCCCTGAGGGAGCCGACGAGGAGATAGTCAGGAGGTATGCTCGGGCCTATATCATGATGCTGTTAGGCACTCAGCTATTTACCGACAAATCCGACAACCGTATTCACATTAGGTGGCTCCCGTACGTGGCTAGGCTTGAGGACATGGGTGGCTACAGCTGGGGATCAGCTGCTCTTTTGTGGTTGTAACGGTGCATGTGCCGAGTGGCCAACAGACATGTTGTGAAGTTAGCCGGACCGTTACAGCTACTTCAGTCTTGGATCTTCTGGCGCTTTCCTAGTTTTATATCTGCTGGGTATGATACGTTCAGCTGGCCCTTGGCCTCGAGGTACTGTTATTATTTTTTGTTTTCGTCTACAATTATTTTATTCTGTGTACGCTTATAATGTTATACTACTTGGTCTTATTTTGATTTTGTTATACCACCGATGTGAGCTGCAGGTGGTCAGATCATAATCCCTCAGCGAGCGAGAAGGGACCTTGAGTGTAGATGTGGAGGCTCAGGATAGACCTGTTACAGGCTGGGGATGTAAGTATATGAACCACTCCTTCGTATTAACTAATCTGTCATATTAGCTTGTTGGGATGGCCTAACGCTGATGCTATGTTTTCGCAGTTTATTTGGATGCCGTACAGCTCTCCCGACGTTCTTCAGGTTGTGCATCTGGAGGTACTGGAGCCTCGGCATACGGCGTTATAGCGGAGTGTGACAGCATTGATATATTTCGCCGTCATAGAGTGGCACCAGATAGATCGGGTGCTACCGCAGTTCGATGGAGTACATGCCCGACCCCAGCCCGCCCTTTACATCGGCTTCTTGATGTCAAAGGATGGCAGAGGTGGTGATCGTTGGTTCCCCTACAACTTGCAGTTCTGGAACCTTCATTGGAAGAGCCGGGCGGACCATGTTCTCCGGTTTGATATTGTGGCAGACCCAGTGAATCTAAAACTAGGAAACAGTGATAATCAACAATTGCAAGTACGAAACTAAAACTAGGGAATCTAAATACTAATGTTCTAATAAGAAATTAATTCGTCTAACACGACATCTACGCATCGACCCCAGTGTGCCTTGCTCCTCCGCCCTGTGGACAACTCCGACGTGTGTGTCCTGGTTGCCTACAAAGACCGCATCTCTTTGGCCTGTTCGGATCATCCTCGTCCATAGTAGTCCGGATCCTGGTGGACCTAGGACATCCCTCACTCGCATGCCTCTTGGAGGGATCCGATATCACTGTCGGTCCATTGTACGGTGGCCAAAAACCCTCAGGAATGGGAGGTGTGAAACTCATTCGGTACACACTGAACACCGAGCTAAGATGATACACCTGGTGGACATACGGCTGCCAAGTAAGCCGTGAATAGGCACAGCATGCTAAGGCGTGAGGACACGGGTAATGAAATGTCTGAAAATATCCGCAGTCATATGTCTGAGCCCCAAGTGACACTCTGTAACTACCAAGTGAGAATAAACCAGTAGGAGTGGTCTCCGAGACGGTGAACTCCAAATTATCTCTATCGTACAAAGTCACCATGAAGCACCTCGCCGTCTTCAGATTGGCCTCTATACACTTCACCAGGTGTTGATTGAATTGCTGTCCGGTTCCTCGCTGGGCCTCTGCCTCTCTCCCCTTGCGAACGAATAGCTCTGCCAACCTCCCATAAGTAGCCTTCACCAGCGAGCACATCGGAAGATTCCTGACCCCCTTCAGGATGGAATTAACATACTCGGAGATATTTGTCGTCATGTGTCCGAATCTCCTACCCTCCTCCCGATGCTGAGTTCACAACGAATACTCAATCATGTTCGCCCAGTCACCCATGGCAAGGTCTTCAGACCACAGAATATCAAACCAGTAATAGAATTCAACCTCAGTCTTGGCATATGCTACATTCACAAGAAGCCTCCTTGCGTCCTTACCCTTGAATGTGAGGGCAAAATTTGCTGTCACATATCGAATACAGAATGCACGGTATGCAGCAGGAGGTAGCCATCCTTCGTCGGGAGCCTCAAGTGCAGCCTTGATCCCGTTGTGCCTATCTGATATAACCAGGAGACCCGGTTGCGAGGTCACGTGCTGTCGGAGATGGGATAGAAAGAACGACCAGGACTCCGCATTCTTACCCTCCACGAGTGCAAATGCAACAGGCAGGATGTTGGAGTTCTCGTCTTGTACAATCGCAATGAGCAACGTACCCCCATACTTACCATACAAGTGGGTCCCGTCAACACTCATCAACGGCTTGCAATGCCGGAATGCCTCAATACATGGTAGAAACGTCCAGAAATCCGGTGAAAATATGCTTGCGAGTCATCGACCTGCCCCCTTACTCGAACTGGACTCGTCCTCAGCACTGCAACACTACCAGGCATCATCAACTGAACTCCTAACACCCACAGTGGCAGCTCGTTGTATGACTCAACCCAATTACCATAGATATGGGCGACGGCCTTCTGCTTCGCCAACCAAACCCTCCTATAAGTCGGCCTGAACCCAAAGTGTGCCGCCGTCGCATTCAACAGTACCTTGATGATGACGGATGCATCAGCTCTAACCATTGGCATGATGAAGGCCGAGATCACATGATAGTCCAGACTCCTGTGATCGCTCGAGATGGACGTCGCAAGGCATGTATGAGGTCCGTTGTACCGTTTTACCTCCCAAATACCCTTGCGCTGTCGAAGACTTAGCCTAATCAACCATGTGCACCCGTTCCCAAATTCAGAACACTTCCCTACATAACGGCGATAGTCGGACTCCACCACTTTGTACTGTACCCCGCGTCGGATGCTATAAGGCTTCACACTTAACACAACCTCATCTTTGTCCTGAAACTGCTGACCAACCTGAAACTCTGTAAGATCACCAGTCCCCTAGGCATCTCTAGCACCAAATCCAGTAGGCTCCCCAGGAACCCCCTCCTGTCTCATGGCATCCAAATCCAAAGACGAAAAGTGCGGAGGGTATTGCTATATCCCAGAACTAGAACCACCGCCGGCCCCAATCAGATTACTCGCTGCAATATCATCGCCATTGTCATCAGCAATGAGATCCAGCTCCACATCATCATCGTCAACACCATCCAGCAATGCATCGCCCATACCAGCCGGTGCCGCATGCTGTAAACAAGTCGTCACCCTATCCACGATACCAACCTCTCCGCCTCCACTACAGTTGAGATCAACAGCGAACGATGGGAATGCGACAGGTTCGTCCGGAGGTTCATTCACAGGGACGGACAAAGCTACACCAACAGGTCTCGAGCTAGAACTGGCTACCGTGCATATAGTGTGGGTATTCCGGTTCGAACCCCCCGAGCTAGACACCACGTCAACTAACTTCGCCAATAGCTCAGGTGTCCTGACCTCTGGAAACTGCCGACGACAATGAAACAGGACCTGCAAATCCTCATCACTCGCTATGGTTAAACAATCATATTTCACGATTTCTTGCAGCACTGAGATCAGAATGCGATAGAATAACTTCTGGACCCGTTTCATGCCTTGCAGACCAAGTTTCTGTAGTATAGAATTCACAAAGTCATCATAGCTCGTCGTAGGCCTGATAAATATACTGAGAGGATCCTTATCAGTGAACTTCACACCAGATCATGTTTTTCTCTTACTTGATCCTCTGTGATGCACCAACACTACAAAACTCTCCTCACTAGCCATTTTGTCACTCTAATGAGATCAATTCACGTTCACACCATATTTATACACGCCTGGCCCTATATAATTCAAAACAGCATAATTCGAATTATACCATGAGTAATTCGAATCTACCCAATTCGAATTACTATGTGCAGCGTGTGTATGTAATTCGAATAACCCTGATTCGAATGTGTGTGTGTGTAATTCGAATCAGGTTGATTCGAATTAGTGCTTGTGTGCGTGTGTGTAATTCGAATCAGTATGATTCGAATTACTTTGATCGTGTAATTCAAATTAGACTAATTCGAATTACATATAAATGTCCTCTTGGTTGAACCATGTAACGATTATTGGTTTGGTTGAATCACGTAAATCTTTTTCCAGCTTGGTTTATATGGGTGATTTGCCTAAAAAATTTTCTTTACACAGTTCAGATGTAGTCTCTAAAATTTGTGTATTTATTTCATATAATTGTTATATTCAATATGTGATTACATTTATTAATATATAAATATTTTTGAAATTACATATATT
>NC_029792.2:19792846-19794630 GCF_000816755.2 Arachis ipaensis
TAGAATAATAATCCAAACTAAAAAAGTGTTTTGTTAGTTATTTGGACTCTCCAATCAAAGTTTTCTCAAACGCCCGTCTCCCACATAGGGATGGCAATGGGGCAGGGATACCTCCCTGCTCCCTGTCCCCGCACTCGATTACGTCCCAATCTCTGCTGTGAGAGAATATTGTTCCCCATTTCCATTCTCTACGAGACTATATTTCTTGTGGAGATCCTATTTTCTATCTATCTATATTGATAATTTATATGAAAATTTTAATAAAAAATAAAAATAAAAAAACTACAAACTATTATTACAAAAATTATTATAACATATAAATAGAATATTGTCCAAGATTACAAGTTTAGAACTATAAAATAACACACCATAGTCATAAAAAGAAGGGACTGAAAAGTAGAACGGCACAATGTTAGTGTTGCAGAAAAAATTAAAAGAAAGACACTTTAAATTAGGATTAGATTTTTCAATATATATATTTGTGTGTGTGTGAAATGACTAAAATAATCTATATCTGAAATAAATTATTAAAAGAATTTAAATAAATTTAATAATTTAAGGTTTAGCGGGGACGGACGAGGATCCCATTCGAGTTTCTGCATTTATTTTGGAGAATTTTGTCCCTCATATCCATCTCTGCTAAAAAAATTCGCCATCTTTAAATTTTTATTTGAAACGGTTTTTGCAGGAATTTTTGTGATTCGAAAAATTTTGTCATCTCTATCCCCACATAGGAGAAAAAGACTTCTGTATATTCAATATCTAATAATGCAATTAGCCATAACTAAAAAAAGATTGACTATAAGATAACTCACCATAGTTATAGAAGGAAAAGACTGAAAAATAAAACAGCACAATGTTAATGTTGTGAAATTCGAAAATTATCGGAAATGAGCGGAGATCTCATTCGAATTTCCACACTTATTTTGGAGAAATTGTCTTTCATTTCTATTTTCACAAAAAAAATTCCATCTTCAAATTCTCATTTAAAACGATCTCCACAAAAATTTTCGTACTTCTAAAAATTTTGCCATCAATACTCCTATATACGAGAAAAAGACTTCTGTATGCTCAATATCCAATAATGCAATTAGCCATTATCTTTTCATTTGCAAAGATGCCACTTCACTGATTAATTTTGACAATTATATAAAAGTAACAGAAATGTGTGTTAGACTTAGAACCCTGCATAAAATTTAAAATATATCTCTCTCTTACTTTTGGTGTAGCTATCAAGTATGGTTGTTGTCAAATCATTTTATTTAACCAATTGTTTACCAATATTGAATTTCTTATTTCTAGTTTTCTTTTATCGTTTTGGATCTCAAGTGAAATTAGTCGAAAATAGTGATGAACTAATGTATGTTCTTCTACTGATATGTTTAACAAAGCTTTTTTTCTTAGGAACGTCTATGGTGTGAAATTGTGAATTATAAAAAACATCCACACCTATAGATTTTAGGTGTTACGTTTCCTTACGTAACGCCTGGTGGGAGAAACTTTATAGCAGCTTCAATTGATGCTATTCGAAGATTGATACAAGGAGAAGTTTGTCTCATGCTAGCATGATTAAAATGGGTAGTCAACTGCTGTTTTGGAGACCATGCTATTAGGCCATGCTGCCCTTCCATTTTGGGTTTTTATGTCATTGTAAACAATGTTTCATCAATAAGACAATTAGAATTTATTTAAAAAAAAAAATATCTATTTCCACGAAAAAAAGTTTTATTTTAATATTTTTTGAATTTTTTCCAACAATTAAAGCTAATAACAATAAATATTAT
>NC_029792.2:19795320-19820362 GCF_000816755.2 Arachis ipaensis
TGAGATAGTATAATAAAAAAATATAATAAAAAAATTAATATATTGGCGGTTTTGTAAATGGTACATTTTATTTTTTGATTACTGATGCCTAGTGTCAACTTTTACAAATATTTGAATGAGAATTAATATCAATTTTTCAATATTATTCAACTAGTTATGTGATTCCCATCACACCAAAGACAATACGCAGGCTTTCCTAGAGGACTATGTAATCGTATTTTACATACTAAATTTAATTGAATTCTACTGGTTCAACAAATAATGGGATATATATATATTTCAAAACGATTATTTATACATTAACAATATAAGAGAGTATAGAATATTGTGGCGGTTTTTTTGCTTATTACCGACGGTTCAATGGATCGTCTGGGTTATTGGCGTGTGGAAAGTTGATTTTACAGTGATTTCCAGCAACCGTTGGTATAATTGCTACTGAATCAATATTTTGCGGCATCAAATTTAGCGCCAGTTCAAAGTCGCCTGTCACGGCCTTGGACACACTCCAACGCTACCGTGCCGACACTCGGACTTACTCAACCTCTTGAGCTAAGACCAAGTCAGCCTAACCCTCAATACTTAGCAAAAAAGCTAAGAATACAAGAGAACACAAGAGAAATGAAGCTTTGGTGGAAGAACACTTTATTGCTCAAGTGTGGTTACAAATGATTCACACACACCCAAACTCTAACTCTCACCCCTATTTATAGACATCCACCTCCTCAATGGATGGTTAGGATTAAATCCAAGGTTCTGAAAACCGAGCAGCATAAAATGTAATACTACTACCACCACCACCACCTTGATCTAAATCAGCATCAATCTCATCTAACAAAATATAACACATTATCAATAAATTAAGATCAAAATATAATGCTTTGTCATTTTGTTAATAATTAAATAAACATTGAAGAACCAACTAGAAATATTATATTGAATCCATCTATACAATGATTCCCATAAGGAATGGGGAATGATAAGGAATCTCATTAAGGAAAGAACTGGAAATGGAGAAAATACCTTCCTCCTTTCAGATGTCAATTGTGGGAGAGTCAACCTTATAACTTCACCGTCATTATTTGGAGTCATACCAACATCAGAGCTAACTATGGCTTTCTCAATAGCCTTCAAGCTGAATGACAATACAAAGAACCAGGAGTTCATTAAGAAATACTCTACACACAACATATACATGTGATTGAAGAATGCCTCAAATGAGATTGTATGCACTAATAAGCACTTCTCGCTCAAAACTAATATAATAAAATCTACAGAGTGTACATGAAGTAACAAAGACACATAGACCATAACAAAAACCCCTTTACTGTTACAATAACATGGATAAGATCAAATTAATGTTTTTGATCTAATTCAACAATAATCAATCATTATCCTTTATCATGGATAAGTGCACAACATACCTTGATTTGTCATATGGCTGTACCAGAAGAGAACTGGCATCAGGGGTGCTAATTTGAGCAATGCTCTTCAAGCTAACTGGACTTCCATAGTATTCCACCTAAAAACATGTTATAAAATTGCTCATCTACAGAAAGAAACTATTGATGAATACATTGATATCTAGTTCATCGTATAAATAATGCATTATGGTATAAGCAATGTGGTGGGTTGGATCAAAAGTACAAGTTGCCAATTTGGTGTGGCAGTTTCCTCAATGTAGGTTCCATAGAATTGTTAGCAATACTAAATAACAATGTGACAAGCAGATGAAGTACAAATGAAAAGTAGTCCACCAATCCAAGTCAAATGTTGGAGAAAAATTGAGAAATGAGATTGATCAATCAGAGTTCACAGTTTCAGAGTTCAATAGTTCATCATGTCACAAAATCAAAGAGCTACTCAATGAACAGAGTTCACAGTATCAGAGTTCATCACAGTATCAGAGACTCAGAGTTCATCATGCAACAGTTATTCAGCCTTTCAATCAAACAATCATAAGTTCATAACCAATTAAAAGTTTAAAACAACAATTACAGTTAAAAAAAAACTTTTAAAGAGAGCAGAGATTGTAGTATCGTTGTGAAAAATCCAACTCAACCGGGGTTAGTCAAGGGGGAAGATGGGGAAGATGAATGTACTTACCTGCTCAATCAATTAATGAACGAACTAGATCCTTCAAGACAGAGCACAGAGCGGGACAAGGAGCACGACGGTGGGGCTGACGCGGTGGACAGAGGCGGCGTGGGGGGACAGTGGCTGCGGATGGAGGAACAAGGCGAGACCCGTTGCAGCGACGACGGTGGCTTCGAAGTTCGAACAGCGGCGGCGACGACCGGCAAGCAAGGCGGTGGCTGGACGGAGCAGGTGTGGGAGTGAGGGAGGAGCTCGAGTTGGAGAGGAAGGAGGAGGAGGGTCGCGTGAGTGAGAGAGTGGCAGAGTGCTTCGTTTGGATTTTGGGGAGAGGTTCACGTAGTTAGGGTTTCCCGTTTCCCACAATCATCGAAACGGCGCCGTTTGGTGAACTTTCTTGAAAACCGGCCGGGTTCCGGTTCGGTTCGACCTATCGGATCTCGGCCGGTTCGACGGTTCAATAGCGATTTTTAAATTTAGCGGTTATGGCTTCTAACCGAACCGTCTTACTCACCGCTTCACGGTTCAATCGATTCGACCGGCCGGTTCAAACCAGTTTTCAGAACCTTGATTAAATCTAATCAACGGTCCAGATTAATCATCCAGAACCTTCTTTACAAATATCTATCCTACCACAACTCTCTAAATATTTCTAGATTATTCCATACCACTCTTTATACTTCTATATACATCTACACTATTCTAGAATACTCTATGACCTTCCAGAGTCTTCTAGAACCTTCTAGGGTATTCCGAGACCTTCTAGGACATTCTAGAACGTTCCGGAACCATCTAGAGTATTCTCAAACACTCCAGAAAACTATACAAACACTGTTAAATCTAACCTTCTAAAATTTACCGTGACATTCTCCCCCACCTAATGCCCAGACGTCCTCGTCGCGTTCTGTTCATGATAGCGCTCTAGGTGTTCTTGGAATTGCCACAGATCTTCGCGAGCTTCCCAGCTAGCTTTGGTTATCGGGAGCCCTTTCCACTTGATCAAGTATTGGATACTTGGTGGCATCCCTCTTCGTCGCACGATGCGATTAGTTAAGATCTCTTCGATTTCTTTATCAAAGGATCTAATTACCACGGGCGGAGCGCGACTTGAGTCACCTCTACTCGGTTCGTCTTGATCTCCATGATATGGTTTAAGCATACTCACATGGAAGACCGGGTGGATCTTCATAGAGGGAGGGAGTTGTACTTTGTAAGCAACCTTCCCAACACGTCCAATGATCTCAAATGGCCCTTCGTATTTGCGGATTAAGCCCTTATGAACCTTGCGAAAGGCTTTGAATTGTTGTGGAAGAAGTTTGATCATTACCTTGTCTCCCACTTGATAGCTTGCATGCCTCCTCTTTTTATTTGCCCATTTCTTCATCCTCTTGGCAGCTTTGTCGAGGTAAGAACGAGCGACATCTGCTTGTTCTTCCCATGACTTAATCATATGATAAGCTCCAGGGCTCTTCCCTGAGTAAGAGGAAGAAAGAGAGTGAGGTGTAAGCGGCTGTTGTCTAGTCACAATCTCGAATGGGCTCTTCCCTGTAGACTCACTCCTTTGCAGATTTTATGAGAATTGAGCAATGTCTAGGAGGTTTGTCCAATCCTTTTGATTAGCGCTTACAAAATGCCTCAAGTAACACTTAAGTAAGGCATTCACTCTCTCAGTCTGCCCATCGGTTTGAGGATGGAAGCTTGTTGAGAAATGAAGCTCCGACCCAAGGAGTTTGAACAGCTCTGTCCATAGTCGTCCTGTGAAGCGTGGATCTCGATCACTAATGATGCTCTTAGGCAATCCCCAGTACTTCATCACATTCTTGAAGAATAGTCGTGCTGCTTCCTCTGCAGTGCAGTCAGTAGGGGCAGGTATAAAGGTAGCATACTTCGAAAATCGATCCACTACCACGAGAATAGATCCAAACCCCTCGGACTTCGGTAAGGCAGAGATAAAATCTAGAGAGACACTTTCCCACGGTCGCTCTGATGGAGGCAGAGGTTCCAACAACCCGCTTGGTGTCTTGTTTTCAATCTTATCTTGTTGGCACACAAGACAAGTCTTCACATAGCTCTCCACTTCATCTCTCATTTGAGGCCAATAATAAGAAGATTCAATGAGTGCCAAGGTCCTTCTCTGACCTTGGTGACCAGCCCACTTGGTGTCATGGCATTCCATCACTAATTTTCTTCTTAGATTTTCCCATTTAGGGATGTATAGTCTTCTCCTTTTAGTGTAGAGAAGGTCATTTTCTAACCAAAATCTTTTGGTCTTACCTTCTCTAGCCAACTCCACCAACTTCTTGGCTAATGAATCGTGATGCAACCCTTCCTTGATGATATGCATAATGTCTCCTTCAACCATAGAAATAGCCACTAACTCAGCCTTGCGACTCAGCGCATCTGCTACCACATTAGTCTTGCCTGACTTGTATTCGAATTCAAAATCAAACTCAGCCAAGAAGTCTTGCCACCTAGCTTGTTTGGGGCTTAACTTCTTTTGAGTTTGGAAGTAGCTTGTAGCCACATTGTCTGTCTTGACGATGAAGTGTGAACCAAGCAAGTAGTGACACCAAGTTCTCAGACAATGCACCACCGCGATCATCTCCTTCTCTTGGACAGTGTATCGCCTCTCTGTATCATTCAACTTGCGACTCTCAAAGGCAATAGAATGTCCTTCTTGTATCAGAACTCCTCTAATAGCGTAGTCAGAAGTATCAGTGTGGACTTCAAACACCTTTGAGTAGTCGGGTAGTGCTAGTACTGGTCCTTCTGTGATAGCAGCCTTCAACTCATCAAAAGCCTTTTGACACTCCTTTGACCATTCCCAAGAGTGGTTCTTCTTGAGAAGATCAGTTAATGGTGCAGCCTTGGCGGAGTATCCCTTGATAAACCTCCGATAGTAATTAGCCAACCCAAGGAATGACCTCAATTCAAATACCTTATTTGGAGGTTCCCACTCTTTGATAGCCTTCACTTTTCCTTGATCCATGCAGAGAGTTCCATCTTTAATGATGTGTCCCAAGAAGTGGACTTCGTCCCTTGCAAAGGAACACTTTTCCTTCTTCACATATAGGTTATTCTCTCGCAAGATCTTGAACACAGTTCGTAAGTGTTCTACATGTTCCTCCAAAGTATTGCTATAGACAACAATGTCATCCAAGTAGACCACTACAAACCGATCAAGGTAAGGTCGAAAAATCTCGTTCATCAAGGTACAGAAGGTCGCAGGAGCATTGGTCAAGCCAAAAGGCATCACCAACCTCTCATACGATCCACACCTCGTGACACACGTGGTCTTAGGTTCATCACCATCGGCAATTCTCACTTGGTGATATCCTGACCTCAAATCTAGCTTTGAGAACCACTTAGCTCTATCAAGTTGATCAAACAAATCGGCTATTAAAGGAATGGGGTATTTGTTTTTGATGGTTACCTTGTTAAGTGCTCGATAGTCGATGCATAGTCTCAATGAACCATCATGCTTCTTTTGGAACAAGACTGGTGCGCCATAAGGTGCCTTCAATGGACGGATGAACCCAGCATCTAGCAAATCCTTGAGTTGCATCTTCAACTCATCGAGTTCTGGCGGTGCCATCCTATAAGGTGTTGAGGCGGGCGGCTTTGCTCCTAACTCCAATTCAATCTTGTGGTCCACCTTCCTCCTAGGTGGTAGTTGTTTTGGCAACTCGGGAGGCATCACATCCTTATTTTCTTCAAGGACTTCCTTGATTTTGGGAGGAACGTCTTCTCTTTCGGATGTTAACTCCTCTTGTAATAGAGCCAAATATGTAGTCTCTCCCTTCTTGAATCCTTTCTTGAGTTGCATGGCAGACAGTATCGGTGGTCTGCCAACTTTAGAGACTGTAGGGACCATGCATGGAGACCCTTTCTCCATGACGCATACTACGTCGTAGTATGACATAGGTATTATATTTGCTTTTCTTTGCAAATCGAGTCCGATGACTATTTTAAAATCGTTCATGGGTGCTACTGAGAAATCCACAAGGCCCTTCCAAGAACCAAGAGTCATCTCAACCCCTTTTGCTACTTCCTTAAGGGGTTCACCCTTGGTATTCACGGGTTTGAACCAGCCATTCTTTTCGGTGATCTTCAACCCAAGCTTCTTTGCTTCATCAGGCGTGATGAAGTTGTGTGTAGCACCAGTGTCGATCATAGCCATGATGGGTTTTTCATTGATAAAGGCTTTGACATACATCAAGCCTTTCTTTTCTGTAGTGCTTGCCTCTTTGCCCTTCACAGCATTCATATGTTGGATAGATCCAACACACTCAGTTACTTGAGTTTGAGCTTCTCGTTCCTCGGTTCGGCCACCACGATGGCCTCATCGACATCCTTAACATTCATTCTTTGTAGTTCTTGCTTTGCCCAAGGTTGGAGTCCATCAATGAAGAACAATGCATCCTCTGATGCTAAGTTGGGGATTTGAAGCGTGAGAGTAGTGAACTCCTTTACGTAGTCGTTAATCGTACTCTTGTGCTTCAACTCCCTCAACTTCTTCTTTGCTTCATAAACCACATTCTCAGGGAAGAATTGTCTTTTCAACTCCCTTTTGAAATCTTCCCATGTGGCTATGTTGCAAGTACCCTTTTCCATATCTACGCACTTTCTCCTCCACCACAAAGTAGCATTATCAGAAAGGTAGAGAGCTGCAGTGCGTACCTTTATTGCTTCTTCGACCACCCCTTGACCTTCGAAGTATCTCTCCATTTGCCATAGGAAGTTCTCCACCTCGCGAGCGTCCCTTACGCCCTTGAACTCCTTTGGCTTGGGGAGATCAATCTTTGTCGTCTCCCTTATAATGGTTGGTCGAGATTTTGCCTCCTCGAACCAAACTCAAACTTCCTCAAATAGCTTTAAGAAATTCTTAAGCTTCTCTTCGATTTGGAGCATGCTTTCTTTGAAAGCATCTAGTTCTCCTAACACGTGAGCCTCGGGGGTCTCCTTATCATGTTTTATCCTTTGGAAACGCTCATCCATAGAGGATAGAACATTCTCCAACACAGAAACTCTCTCTTCTAGGAAGTTAGAGTCCTTACCTCTAGGCTCACTTGAAGAACAGACCTTCTTGCCTCTCCATTGAGAAGGAATAGCATTCCTTCCCCTTTGAGACTCAATATGCTCCATGGTGATACTAGAAGCCATACCCACAAATCACTTGTGCTCCCTCTCGAACCTTGCTCTGATACCAAATTGTCACAGCCTTGGACACACTCCAACGCTACCGTGCCGGCACTCGGACTTACTCAACCTCTTGAGCTAAGACCAAGTCAGCCTAACCCTCAATACTTAGCAAGAAAGCTAAGAATACAAGAGAACACAAGAGAAAGAAAGCTTTGGTGGAAGAATACTTTATTGCTCAAGTGTGGTTACAAATGATTCACACACACCCAAACTCTAACTCTCACCCCTATTTATAGCCATCCACCTCCTCAATGGATGGTTAGGATTAAATCTAATCAACGGTCCAGATTAATCATCCAGAACCTTCTTTACAAATATCTATCCTACCACAACTCTCTAAGTGTTTCTAGATTATTCCATACCACTCTTTATACTTCTATATACATCTACACTTTTCTAGAATACTCTATGACCTTCCAGAGTCTTCTAGAACCTTCTAGGATATTCCGGGACCTTCTAGGACATTCTAGAACGTTCCGGAACCATCTAGAGTATTCTCAAACACTCCAGAAAACTATACAAACACTGTTAAATCTAACCTTCTAAAATTTACCGTGACACGCCGCAAGATACAAGTGTCAGGGTTTCGCGCAAGTTTACCGGCGGTGACAAACCACCACAATTTAGGGCCATTTTTTCAAATTTTGGACTATTTTCGGCAGTTTTAAAACCATCGCAATATTCAAGTGTCAGGGTTTTCGGCATGTTTACCGGCGAGTTAGAAGTTGCCATAATTTAGGATGATTTTTTCTAATTTAGGATTGTTTTCGGTGGTTTTAAAACCGCATCAATATGTTTGTGTATAAATACATATATAATTTAATTTATTTTCAATATATTTTTGTATCTAATATTATTTTATATTAATGACTGATTTTAGTATACATGTAATATGGTTGAATTACTTTCATCATCATCATCATCATCATCATCATCATCATCATCATCATCATCATCATCATCATCATCATCATCATCATCATCATCATCATCAGTAATAGTTTTTTTGTGAAGGATTTTTTTAGGAAAAGAATTAAAAAAAATACCAAAATAGACAGTTTTTTGGAAATCAATTCCAATAATCTTATTAATAGAAAATTATTAATAATGACAAAAATTTAAGAAAGGTTTGTTTAGAAAACAGTAGGCAGAAATAGTAGTTAGCCCATTAAAAAATTATTAGGCAAAACTTTTTATTAAACATATTTGATTACCTTTCTAATTATGTTATTATAAGACAGTTTTGAGAAAAATTCGGCTACTCGGCTAGTGTCAGTCTTTTAATTGCATCAATTAAAATTATCATAAAGTTGTTTCTATCACGCGTAAGACACAGAAACTTAACACTTAAAATCTTATAAAATTTTTCATCTTTTAAAATAAGAGTAGTAGTTATTAACAAGATGCTTTTTACATTCAAAGTGAAATTTAAACTCTTTCACTTGGTTAGGAAATTTATTAGTGATTTATCATTTATCTATCTATATATATATTCTTATTTGATGAATTGAACAATTGTTAATTTTAAGTATTATAGCTTCACTAACTCATTCAGATTACACATTCACACACACAGCACATAAGAATTTGAATTTCTATCAATTACTTGGCCTTTGTTAGGTTTTGAATCATAGTGTAGCATATCACCATGATTTGTTACATCAAATAAAGTGAAATAAATAATGATACTGATAAATTAAAATAAAATGTAGATAAATTCTATTAGAATTGTACAATTAAACAAGTTGGTTAGTATTAATAGTGTAGTGAAATTCTGTTAGAAGAAGAGTAGTAGAATTCTGTTAGAAAAATTCAATTATTTAATTTTTGTTTTCTTCTTTTTGTAACTATATATAGTGTACGTCATTCCTTATATTGTTATGAATGTTCATTCAGTTCAATCACTGAATATTCATCACTCTCTCTCTGTCTCCTTTCCTTCTCAATTCTCAATTTTCTTCTCTTAATTTGCTGTTACTCAGAGTAGAGCTGCAATTCATTTTTTTATTTAGCATCATACCATTTTACATAGTATTAGAGCTTGCTGAATCCATGAAAAGCAATGACGACAAAAGCTTGAATCCAAATGACGGATCTGAAGTCGCTGCAGATTTTGAAAGGTTTACGACGTCTATGAAGCAATTCTCTCAGTTTCAAGTGCAATTCAACAAATCACCTTCATCGATGCTCATATCAGATCCTTTGAGCCCTTATTTCTTGAATCCAGCAGAAAGTCTAGGAACAGCACTCATTCTTCTCTAACTCACACCTCAGAATTATTATCAGTGGTCTCATGATATATGGAGAGCTTTTAGATCTAAGAACAAAGTAAAGTTCCTTGATGGATCAATAATCAAACCAGTGGAGCATAAACTAAAGTATAAAGCATGGGATCGATGCAACAATTTTCTCGTTTCCTGGATCAATCTGTCTCTTAGTCCAGAAGTTGCAAAGAGTGTCATGTGGATCACTTCAGCTACGGATTTGTGGAAGGACCTGAAAAATCGATACTCTCATGGTGATGTTTTCAGAGTTGCTGCTTTGAAAGAAGAGTTCTATGCTGCTAAACAAGGTGATCTCTCTATTACTTCATATTTTGCACAATTAAAGTCAATTTGGGAAGAATTTGAAAGTCTTAGAGCCATTCCTAGTTGTATATCTTGCTCAGATAATTGTACTTGTGGATTGAAAGCTGTTAGAGAATATGCTTCAGAGGAATTTATTGTGAAATTTCTAAGAGGATTAAACGAGCAGTATGCTGGTGTGAGGTCTCAGATAATGTTATTGAGACCTCTTCCAAATTCAGATACTGTTTTGGCTATGCTAACACAGCAGGAACGACAACTATCTATTGATCTGTTGGACAACAAAATTGTAGCAAATGCTTTTGATGTGCAGCAATCCTCAGGAGGAACTCATTCTACTTTCTCCAAAGGAAAAGGGAGAGGAAAGTCTAAGTCTACCACAGGTAAAGGCAGTCACTTGCAGAAACCTTTGGGAAAGGTTATACATCTAAGCAATGTACCTCTTGTAACCGAATTGGACATTTAATTGACAATTACTACAAGAAAAATGGATTTTCAGCACACTAGAAACAGAAAACAGCTAATCATATTAACACTGAAGGTGAAATTGAAGATTCAGGTGTTGATATGACTGATTTTGGTCATAAGGAAAGGAATAATGAAGTTTGTAACACCCTACCATACAGAGTCTTATGCTTAAGTCATAATTCCGAGATGGCAAGGTATTACGACCTCTAGAATTAAAATTTAGTACGTATAGTAGTATGAATGATTTATTATAACTAGGAGCCTTTGAAGGAAAAAGGGATAAACAAAAATCGTGACTCAAAAAGCGCAACACTCCGATCACGAGCTCATCCGCGGCTTTCACAGTGCCCGATCACACTTACGACATAGGGTCAAAAGAGCTTTGAGTCTCAACCTGAAGCACGTGGTGGCTAGCCACTGCTTCCTCCCAGGGAAACCCTCATCTCCGATGGTGGAAGTGCAAACATTCACAATTCATTCAACAGCATATATGCATTTATACTTAGCCATAATCATGGTTCCGCCGTAGCACGGCAATAATCCAGCCATCCGGCTCACGGTTAAATCCATAACCAGCCAATTCATTAGTAATTACGGCCCTTCGGACTATGGCATAACAAGCACTTCCATCGCCATCCTCCGCATCTCACATAATCATCTTTGATCCTCATTGATCTTTCATTTTTCCCTTGCTTCATTCGTAAGTTACCACATTCACTAGCTCCTTGTCTCATTGCTAGGCATATTATAATGATTTAAGACATAAGTGGTGAGATCGGAGGCTTAGAAATATGAAATTTGGCTTTTAAAACTCAAAATTCAACTTTGGGATGAAAACAGGGCCATGCGTACGCGCACTCCACGCACACGCGTGGATGGCCACAAAACTCATCGACGCGCAAGCGTCATATGCGCGGACGCGCGGGTTGAAAAATAGCCAAACAACGCGCACGCGTCAGCCACACGTATGCGTGGGTGATCTTGCGCCCCAGGCACAAAACTGGCACAATTCTGGCACAACTCTCGGAAAAATAGCTGGGCATTTGGTGCAGCGCATCGACACGCCCGCGCACACCACGCGCACGCGTGGATGGTGCTTTCTTGAAGAACGGCGCGTACGCGCCAAGTGCGCCTACGCGCGGAGAGTCATTCTGCTAAAAATTTTCTAAGTTAAAAGCTGCAGAATTTACAAATTCAACCCCCAATCTTCCGACGGACATAACTTTCTCATTTTAAATCGTTTTTCGCCCGTTCTTTCAACGGCATGGACATCCCGGATCCAATTTCATTTCTAAACAAGCTTGGTACAAAACGGGGATCCGTAGTCCAAGTTATGTCCCGTCAAAACATGCCCAAAAACCATATTTTCATACAAAACCACAAGGTGCCATTTTCAAAACAAACCATATTCAACTCTTTTCAAAATCAACCAAAACATGCCAAATTTCACCATCAACATGGTACCACCCACCAATTCAACCTCAATCATTCATCAAGCATATATCACAACATGCATTTTCTCATATATCACACAATTAAGGCATCAATATTCATAGTCACATATATGATCACATCATATATCTCAACCATTCAACAACATCATCAATTCAATACCTATCTTAGGGCCTCTAGCCTAAGTATTTCCTACCACATTACATATTAGATACGAGAAACCGAGACCATACCTTAGCCGATTTTCCAAGCTCAACCGGAGCACTTCCAAATCACTTTTTCTCAAGCTCTCAAGGTCTCAACACCTCCAAGAACAGATTTTATCACACAAAACTCTCTTTTCAAGCTTTCCAAAGTCACCAATCAAGCTCCAATATTCACATATACACAACCTAAGCCACAATCATCATACCCATACACAACATCTCAATACCCAATCATCATAGAATAACAAATTATACTAGGGTTGAGAATCTTACCACACCCAAGGTCCAAGGAGACAAGATTAACCTTCTCTTTCAAGAGAAGTTGGGTCCTATAACATCAAAGAGCCCAAAATCTCAACATTTTTGCTCATGAAACTCGAAAACAAGGGCTGGAATTTCGAAGAGCAAAACGTATCTTACCTCAAAATTGGTTGTATGGGTTTTGTAGAGCTCTCCACGGTGAACACGTGGCCACAAACGGTGCGACAATCGGAGCTCTAGATCAAAAGTTATGGTGGTTTGAAGATCAAGTGAGAGATAGAAGTTTGAGAGAGTGTCCTTCCCCTCCCTCACTCCATTTCAGCGTGTGTGTGTAACAAATGAGGAGAGAGAGTGCTGAAAACTAGGGTTTGGTTTAGTTTAGTTGGGCCAAGGGCCCACTTTGGGTCCGGTTGGACCGGTTTGGCCTGTTCGGTCCAATCTTGGTCTAATTTCTATAAAATTGGTACTGAATTTCTCGTCTCAATCTCCTCTATCATATTAAGCCATAAAAATCACATTTTTGGCTTTCTAGAATAAATTCTCATTTATGGATTAATTAGCCATTAATTAACCGGGTTTTACAAAGTTTAACTTGCTTTAACTCAAGACCAAAGGGATACCTTAATGGCTTTATTGCAGCAATCATCCATCATAGCTTCAAGTAATGTCAACCACATCACTTCTTCTGCCACCTTAACTCAACCAAAAGGTAGACACATTCTTAGTGCATCATGTTTTTCTGCAAACTCTTGGATTCTTGACAATGGTGCCACTGATAATGCTTGCTTCATCCAAGATTTTTTTAAAAACTTTCATGCATATTAAACCAGTTTTAGTAAATCTACCTGATAGGTTAAAAACAATTACAAATATTTGTGGAACTATACAGTTGACAGCAAATTTGATCCTTACCAATGTTCTTTTCATACCTCACTGCAAATATAATTTAATTTCTATTTCAGAACTTACAAAATCATTGCATTGTGAAGCCAGATTTACTAATTCTTCTTGTGAGATACAGGAGCTTCCATCTTTGAGGATGATTGGGCAAGCTAAAGTTATTAGTGATCTATATGTGATTGAAGCAACAAGTCAACAATTGTTCTGTCCCTCTGTTAAAGCTTTTTCTACCTCACTCAGTATACAACAAAATCAGGATTTAGGATTTTTTTTGGCATGCCAGATTAGGCCATTTGCCTCATACTAGGATGATTACATTAAAACAATCATTTCCATTCATAGAATGCATTAATTCTTCTCATTTTTTTATTCTTGCCATAATGCAAGAAAAAAAAACTTCCATTTGCTGTTAGTAATACAAAATCAGAAAATATATTGGATTTGCTGCATATGGATATATGGGGACCACTTTCAATCATTTTCACATCTGGACACAAATATTTTCTTATAATTGTAGAAGATAAAACTAGATTCACATAGACATACTGCATGAAATTAAAATCAAAAACCAGAAAATTGATTCAAGATTTTATTCAATTAGTTCAAACTCAATTCGGTAAAAATGTTAAACGAATTCGAAGTGACAATGGCCTTGAATTTAAAATGGATTCTTATTACCTTTCAAAAGGAATCGTTCATGAAACCTCTTGTGTTGAGATTCCACAACAAAATGGTGTTGTGAAAGGAAACATCAACACATATTGAATATAGCACGAGCACTTCTTTTTTAATCAAATGTGCCCAAATGTTTCTGGCAATATGCAGTGCAATATTCAGTATACATAATGAATAGATTACCTAGTGCTGCTCTAAAAAAATCAAACTCCTTATGAAGCATTATTTGGTTCAAAACCAAATTTAATGCATTTAAAGGTGTTTGGTTGTTTAACCTTCGCATGCACACTTACTAATGGAAGATAGAAATTAGATTCAAGGTCTAGAAAGTGTGTTTTCTTGGGTTATAAGCATGGAACTAAAGGGAGTATACTCCTGGATTTAAAAACTAGGGAAATATTTCTCTCCCAAAACACTAAATTTTATGAATTGGTTCTATCTTTTAAACAATTTTTGTCCACTGAAACTATTATTGATAATCCAACATTTTTACCAATTGAACAAAACACTAATTGTGGTTCTCATTCTCATATGGATTCTTTTCTTATTTTTCATGATTTGGACCATTTTGAATTTTTTTACCTACTGCATCACGTAAAACCTGGGTAATTAACGACTAATTAGCCCATAAATGAGAATTTATTCTAGATCAAAAATATGATTTTTATGGCTTAATATGATAGAGGAGATTGAAACGAGAATTTTGATACCAATTTTATAGAAATCGGCCCAAGATTGGACCGAACGGGCCAAATCGGGCCAACCAGATCCATATTGGGCCCTTGGCCTAACCAAACAAAACCTAAAACCCTAAAAAATAGCATTCTCTCTCCTCACTAAACCCTCAAACACGCTGGAAATGGAAGGAGAAAGGGGAAGAACACTCTCCCAAGTTTCTACTCTTGTTTAATCTTCAAACCACCATAACTTTTGATCCGTAGCTCCGATTGCCACACCGTTTACAGCCACGCGTTCACGGCAATAAGCTCTACAAAACCCATTACTTTGTTCTTAAGGTAAGCCACGATTTTAGTCCAGTTTTCTCAGTCTTAAATTCGAATTTAATGGGAAAAAGTGTTGAGATTTTGGACTCTTTGATGTTATAGGATCCAACTAGCTTGAAGAAGAGGCTTAATCTTGTCTCCTTGGTCCTTGGGTGTGGTAATATTCTCAACCCTAATGGACTTTTTTGGCTTATGATGTTTGGGTATTGAGTTGTTGTGTTTGGATGTGATAATTGTGGCTTAGGTAGTGTGTATGTGAATATTGAAGCTTGATTGAGGTCTTGAAGAGCTTGGAATAAAGTTTTAGGTGCTAAAAATCTGTTCTTAGAAGTGTTGAAGCTTTGAGAGCTTGTGAAAAAGTGATTTGGAGGTGTTACGGGTTAAGCAGAAAAGCGGCTAAGGTATGGTCTCGGTTTCCTATATCTAAAATGTAATGTGGTGTGAAAACTTAGACTAGAGGCCCTAATGTAGGATTTGAATAGTTGATCTTGTTCAATGGTTGAGATAAATTATGTGGTTATGTATGTGATTAATGAATATTGATATTTTGATGGGGTGATACATGAGAGATATGCATGTTTTGATATATGCTTAATGATTGATTGAGGTTGAATTGTGGGTGAACCATATTGATGGTGAGGGTGATATTGATTGTGTGTATTGATGGTTGATTGGAAATGGTATTGTTGGGAATTGAGATGAGAAAATATGTATAAAATGATATCGTGTTTGAAGTTGAGTTACTTGGATGAGATTAGTTAAAATGACGGATTAGTGGGTTATGTATTTGATAAAAATATTGATGTATGAGTTGAGGAGGCTTGAGGTTAATTTTTGGTATGTTTTGGTTGATTTTAAAAAGGGTTGGAATCGGGTTGTTTTGAAGATGGCACTTTGTGGTTTTGTATGAAAATGCGATTTTTGGGGATACTTTGATGGAGCATAACTTAGACTCCAGATCCCCGTTTTGTACTAAACTTATTTAGAAATTAAATTGGATCCGGGATGTTTATGCCATTCGAAGAACGGGTGAAAAATGATTTGAAACGGAGAAGTTATGCCCGTCGGAAGATTGGGGTTTGAAACTGTGAATTCTGTAGCTTTTTAACTTAGTAAAATTTTTGGCAGAACGCACAACCACGCGTATGCGTTGCCGACGCGCACGCGTCATTTTCAAATATTCGCCATCCACGCGTGCGCCTGGCCGACGCGTACACGTCGATGAGCTAAAACAGTTGCCAAGCCAAAATTTTCGAGAGTTGTGCCGGAGTTGTGCCGGTTTTGTGCTTGGGGCACAAAACGCACCCACGCGTACGCGTGGCTGACGCGCAGGCGTCGCTTGGCTTTTCTCCCATCCACGCGTGCGCGTGGGGGACGCGTACGCGTCACTATATCTTGCTACCTTCCATGTGTGCGCGTGGGCAACGCGCACGCGTGACCCTGTTTTCATTCTAAAGTTGATTTTTGAGTTTTTAAAGCCAAATTTTAGACTTCTAAACCTCCGATCTCACCCCTTATGTCTTAAATCAATATGATAAGCCTAGAAATAGGAAGAAACTAGGAACTGTGGTAGCTTGTGAATGAAGAAAGGGGAGAATTAATGATCAATGATGATCAAAGAGAATGGTATGAGATACGGAGGATTGTGTTGGAAGTGCTTTATATGCCATGAGCCGAAGGGCTGTATTTGTTAATAAATTAGCTGGTTATGGAGTGAATTATGAGCCGGATGGCTGAGTTATTGCCATTATTATGGCTGAGCCATTATTGAATTATGGCTGAGTATGATTGCATATATGCGTATTGAATGAAAAGTGAATTTTGCACTTCCACTATCTGAGATATGAGTTTTCCTGGGAGAAAGCAGTGGCTAGCCACCATGTGCTCCAGGTGGAGACTCGATACTCTGCTGACCCTATGTCGTAAGTGTGGCCGGGCACTGTGAAAGTCCCGGATGAGCTCGCCCCCGTGAATATACACCAGTGAGGGTGTTGGATATGAATTATGATTTATGATTGAGTATAACTCGAGTGGGGGATGCACGACAGAGGGACAGTCCAATGGTTAGCTACCAGGACTTGTCGGGTTGGCTTTATAACCGACAGATGAGACTCATCAGCCATTAGGACAGGCATTCATCATATGCATATTTTGTGAATTGTTTGGAATTACCTAATTGACTGCATATTACCTGCTAATTGTCTAAATGTCGTATCTGCTTCCTATTGGTATATCTCCTTGTCTGATATAATTGTGTTTGCCATATTATATTACTGCTAGCGGTTGGGAGGTCTGTAGGAATTGGAAATGGAAATGTTAGTTAGACTAAAGATCTTTAGTCTATTGCCATTTATGGTTTAGTCTATTTATAAGCTTTGATTTATCTTGTGGAAGTTCTAGGATTGCCTTTGGCTTTTCCAAGACATTACATGTTAGATATGTGGGTACTGTTACCATAGTGAGAACCTCCGGTTCTCACCCATGCAGATTTTGTGGTTTTTAGATGCAGGTCGTGAGGCTACTCGCTAAGGCATGCTGGAGACTTCTGAATTAGTGAAGATCCTTGGTTTTTGGGACTTTATTCTGGTTTTATGTAGATAGCTACTATCTTCACTAAATAAATGTATATATATACTATTTGACTCTTCTTAGAGGTTGTTTTGGAGAACAGGTTTTGGTAGTTTGTCCTTGGGATTTTTCTTGGGTTCTTACTTTATGTTATATAATTATGTATACTTTTATGCTCAGACTGATTATCTTTGCAAACCGGATATTGAATTTTGATATTCGTATCTTTGGCACTCTTTTGTTTATGGATTCGAGTTAGTTCATCCTTTATCTGTTTCATTATGTTATCGATCGGAGTGTTGCGCTTTTCTATTTAACGATTTTCTTTTATCCCTTTTCTTCAAAGGCTCCTGGTTATAAACATTCTTCACACTACTATATGTACTAAATTTTACTCTTAGAGGTCGTACTACCTCGCCACCTTTGTCTTATGACTTAAGCATAAGGCTCTGTGTGGTAGGGTGTTACACATCAACTGCAACTTCTAATGATCAACTTCAAACCTTCACACCTGCATCCTCATTTAAAATCAATTCACCTTTGCATGATTTAAACATCTCAGAGACAGCTGCATCACCATCTCATTTGCACAATCATCATGATTCTGACCCGGTGGTTTTACCTAATGCATCTCATCCTAGTTCGGCCATTGAAGTTCCAAATCCTGCTAATGTTAATAAGCTGAGAAGATCAACATGGACAAGAAACCAACCCTCGTATTTGCGAGACTATCATTGCTTTGAAGTAAATTCACATAGAGATTCCAAGCATGCTGCTACTCCATCCTCAACATGTAAGTATCCTATATCCCACCATTTGTCATATTCATCCTTTTTCCCTAAACACTTGGCCTATACTCTTGCATTCATAAATCACCCTGACCCGAGACATTATTCTGAGGCTGTCATGCATGATTGTTGGAGGAAGGCTATTAATGCAGAACTAGAAGCTCTTGAATTAAACAAGACCTAGACCATTACAGCCTTACCTCCTGGCAAGAATGCAGTTGGCTACAAATAGATTTTTCGTACTAAATTCAATCGTGATGGCGCTTTTGAGAGACACAAAGCCAGGCTAGTTTCACAAAGATTCACACAAATTTTAGGTGTGGATTACATTGATACCTTTAGCCCAGTAGTGAAGATGAGCACTGTGAGAGTGCTTCTCGCAGTGGCTACTACCAAAGGTTGGTATCTACATCAACTTGATGTAAATACAGCCTTTCTTCATGGGGATCTACATGAAGAGGTTTATATGAAGCTACCTAAGGGATTAAAGTATTCGAACCCAAGTTTGGTATGGAAGCTTAATAAGTCATTGTATGGCTTGAAGCAAGCAAGCCGTCAATGGAATATTAAACTATCTACTGCTCTCGCAGAATTGGGATTTTATCAATCAAAGAATAATCATTCTTTATTCACCAAATCTATTCTAATGAAATTCACAGCTATTCTTATCTATGTTAATGATCTGGTTCTGGTTGGGAATGACTTGGATGAAATCAATTCTATTAAAGGCTTCTTGGATAGTAGGTTTAAAATCAAGGATCTTGGAATTTTGAAATTCTTTATTGGGATGGAGGTAGCAAGGAGCAAAGATGGAATTGCTCTCTATCAAAGGAAGTATGCGCTGGATCTGATCAATAACTGTGGTTTGTTGGGTGCAAAGCCGGCAACAACAACCATGAAATACACTACCTCATTATCTAAGGACCAAGGGACACCTCTATTTGATGCTTCAGTATATCGTAGACTGGTTGGAAGGCTACTTTACTTGACAAATACCAAACCTGATCTGAGTTATTCAGTTGGGTGCCTGTCTCAGTTCATGAATTGTCTGACTGATGTGCACTTGAAGGCTGCTTCTTATGTGATTCGGTATCTCAAAGATCTCCAGCTGCTAGACTATTTTTCTCTTCTCAGAATTCTTTCACCCTCTCAAGATTTACTGATTCAGATTGGGGAGCTTGTAAAGATACAAAAAAATCTATAACTGGTTATTGTTTCTTCCTTGATTCCACACTGATATCTTGGAAGAGCAAGAAACAAGTTACAGTCACTCGATCATCCTCTAAAGCAAAATATCGTGCCTTGGCCAATGGCACTTGTGAGCTTCTTTGGTTACTGAAATTGCTGCATAAATTCCATATTCATCCTCTGTTGTCCGTGAAAATTTATGGTGACAATAAGTCTGTCTTGTACATTGCATCAAACTCAGTTTTTCATAAGAGAATCAAGCATGTGGAAGTAGACTGTCATGTTGCTCGAAACATGCTAAGTTCAAAGAGGGTGTTATAAATTTAAAACACATTGCTTCTTCTGATCAACCTGCTGATATTTTCACTAAACTCCTTAGTCCTAGGACCTTTTGCTTACCTTTTGTCCAAGCTCCAATTACTTGATCTACATAAATCAAGTACTTCCAGCTTGCGGAAAATAAAATAAATACTGATACTGATAAATTAAAATAAAATGCAGATGAATTCTATTAGAATTATACAGTTAGATAAGTTGGTTAGTATTAATAGTGTAATGAAATTTTATTAGAGGAAGAATAGTAAAATTCTGTTAGAAGAATTCAATTATTTAATTTTTATTTTTTTCTTTTTGTAACTATATATAATGTGCAGCATTCTTTATATTGTTATGAATCTTCATTCAATTTAATTATTAAATATTTATCACTCTCTCTCCTTCCCTTTTCAATTCTCATTTTCTTCTCTTAATTTGCTGTTAGAGCAAAACTTTAATTCATTTTTTCCTTTAGCATTATATTCTAGTACAGTTTTACATAAAGCTTCGATTTTGATCTATTGAAATAATGATGCAGGCTACCTTATGTCGCTGATTATTTTTTTTCCCGGATAAATAAGCTACGCTATGTTTAATGTACCTATTGGATTGGATTTAGATCAGCTAAGGTTGTTGCTAATACTTCTCCTTTTTTTTTTTACCGTTACGATTGGTACGTCTTAAACTATAAAGTTTAGGGTTCATGTGAATATATAGTTTTTCAAATAATAGCCCAAAGAAAATGGCCCACAGAGATTTCTATTCAACTAATCATGTTTGGAAATCCATACCAATCAAGACCAAAAAAAAAATGAAAAAAGAAATGCATGCCAATTGCCTTTCATTCTCAACCGTTCTTAGTTTTGTACTTTGGATTTATAGCCTTAAAGTTCTTGTGGTCCTTATTGCTTCGTTTTTTTGGTTGATAGTTGGCATTATTCTTAGTTAGTTTTCTAACATAATCCAAAAAGGAAGCTTTCTATTTGGACATAAACTTACCGTGCTTTTTTTTTTTAAATTAAAAAAATCAGGACAGAAAGGACAGAATATAAAAATATAATATGATTCTTTTTGTCTAATATATGATATATAAATTTTCTAAAAACAAATAATTTCTTTAAAATGAAAGAAGCAGCCGCAATATTCCTATAGCATGATAATTCTATTCTATACTATATATTGTTCCGAAGCTGGTTTACCAAAAACAATTAGCATTTTTGTTGTAGCAGCCATAATTAAATTCCATGGGAAGCAAAATGATATGATTCATGCATCTATTTTTCTAGTTTCGTCACAGCTGCATGGTTTCAACCCTTGTTTTCTGCAACCTGATGCTAATAACAAAAGTTCTGTGATTAATTCAGAGTTATTAGTTTCATCAACACATTAAATTAATCATCAAATTCTACCCGTTTAAAAGTCTAAAATGCACGCTGCGTTGAAGTGGAATTTACATGACCCCATCATAAGTCACTTACGTAGCTTTTGGTGGAGAGATGGAGACAAAAAGATTGAAATTGAAAGACAGAGACTAAGAGACAGAAATTAAAATAAATCTTAGTATTTTGTTTAGTGTAAAGTGGAGACAGAAATTAAAACAAGAATGAAATTCTAATTTAATTTGTACAAAAGGTAAAATTGGAATTAATTAATTGACATGAAAGTATTTTAGATATAAAATATTATTAAAGTTTCAGTCTCTATCTCTAAAAATTTTAGTCCCCTGTATCCTCACTTTTTGGAAGCACTAAAATACTAAAATTTTAGAGACAGAAACATAAATTTTAGTACTAATCTCTAAACCAACAAACATGATATTGAGTCTCACTCTCCCAGTCTCTATCTCAATAACTCAAAACAAACGCTAAAGATTCAAAGTCTATATTCTAGTCATTTTCTAATATTTTTCAATTGATTTAATCCTCGCCCTCATTACAAGTAGTAGCTTATATGTTAATTTCAATCTTTATTTCTTATTCAAAAAAAAGCTTGAGCGTTAATCAAGAAAACATATTTTGGTATTACAGGATTCTAGTCTTTTTTTTTTCATAACTTAATAAAGGCAACGTTTAATTGGACATTTATAATTTTAAAAATTTATAAAATTCCCATATTAAATATATTTTAATTTTATAATCAAATTCTTTGAACAAGTTATTGATATAGAGTAAAAGTTATAAATTTTAATATGGCTAAGACTCCACAAAAGTTTATAAATTTAAACGTAAATATACATTTAATTAAACTAATTAACCAAAACCGTTAATAAACAAAAATATAACTATATAAGTAACTTGTTTATGGAGAAGCCGAGAAGGTACGAAAATTGACCGAGAGTCTAATATATAAGATTCCAAGATTCCCCCCTAATATATAGCACGAGACAAAAAAAATTAATGGTGATTAAAAAATAGTGGCAGGATTCATCAGTTCCAAAACAACTGGTACAAAAATTGTTGAAGTGCCGCTAGTTTTCATTATCTTTCTCGTGTTCCAATTTCAGCCCCAAAAATAATCTCAGAACTAAATCACACATCCACAAAGTATGTCGGCACTAAAGACGCAAGCCAAAGGTATTTATTAACAAGAAATATATATATATATAGAAAAATGAATATTCCATTAGCGCAATTTAGGGCACTACTAAAAAATAAAATAAAAATACGACAAAAGATATTGTCTTCTAAAAATGGAAAATAGGAAAATACGTATTCAAAAATCACAAATAATATTAAAATTGAGATGGAGTGAATATAACTCAATTACGAAACTTGCTTATAAAAACAAATGTGTCACAATTATATTTTTTTTTTAAATTTTATTTTTTATTGACCCGCCATTTTCTAATGGGTGTTATCGGTTCGGTTTGGTTCGGTTTTGAATCAAAAACCAACCGAACCGATATATTCGGTTCTTACAGACACACAACTGTTCAATTTGCTGTTTTTACAACAACTGAACCGAACCGAACTGAACCAACAGTAATTTGATTCGGTCGGTTTTTTTTTTGTTTTTATTAATTCTTATTGAGCAGAATATGAATCACAATAACTAGAGATTCAAAATAATCAATAAACAGAAATAATAAGAGTACATTACATCCAAATTCAAATACATTTTCAATCCATTCGAACAACTAAACAATAAACATAAAACAAACACACTTAAAAATGTCTAACAAATACAATCTTAAAAGCAAACAAACCAACAAAGACACTTAGCAGCTAAATAACAACTAAACCAGCCCCATGATTAATCTGAATCCACACCAGATTCATCTTCGTGCAATTTCTACAAAACAAAATAAAGAAATCAATATAAATTATAAATTATAAATCAATGCGCATAAATTATGAATGGAACTTCAATTTTTTTGCATACCTAATTCAAGTTTTTCAACCTCCTCAATAAGCTCCTCAAAATCAATTATCATTTGAGAAGCAAATGAACAACAATATATATAAAGATAACAAATGAACAACAATAACAATAAGAATTACAACAAATTGAACAATGAATTAGATCAAAGAACCAGTAACAACAACCAAGAATGTACTAACTAGCAACAATAAGAATTACAATAAATTAGATCAAAGAGCCAGCAACAACAACCAAGAATGTACTAACCAACAACAATAAGAATTACAACAAATTTTACTAAATAATAAATTAGATCAAAGAACTAGCAACAACAAGTCAACAACAAAAAATGTACTAACCAGCAACAATATGAATTACAATAAGGAAAAGTCTAGGGGGCTAGCAACTTTTGTGTTTTCTAGCCAGCACTTAACCATCAAAACAAAAAATGAGTGATCTTCCACCATTAGCTGTAATCTCACACCATTAAAAACACTATTGATGGCCAATTGATGGTTACAAAACACCAAAATTGCTGGCCCCCTAGCATTCCTCTTACAATAAATTAGATCAAAGAACCAACAACAACAACCAAGAATGTACTAATCAACAACAACAAAAATTACAACAAATTTTACTAAACAATAAATTAGATCAAAGAACCAGCAACAACAACAAAAAATGTACTAACCAGCAACAGGCAACCACAAATTTTACTAAACAATAAATTTTACTGTGATCATCAATAGAACCAGCAACAACCACAAATTTGACTGCAAAAAGAGGAGAATGTACTAACCTCCGAAGAAGACATTGTTGAGTTGCAGGAGAAGGCTTCCACTTCTGAAGTTTTGCTATTGCTCCGAAGAAGGCTTCCACTTGGCGACGGAAAGGGCTTCCCGGACTTGGTGACTGCGACGGCCGCGACGGAGAAGACCGTTGCGGTTGGGCCTCGCGACGAAGAACGATGCAAGGGAACCGCTTCTCGGATTGCGTGAGAACTGAGAAGGAGGCGGCGAATGAGGGAGGCGCTACGGATGAGGGAGGGTCGGACTGTCGGAGGGAGGCGGTGAGACAGTATGGATGGAGGAGCCGAGCAGGGGAACGGAGAATGGAGAATTCAAAAGCAAAAGATGAGGGATTAGGGTTAAAGGAGGCGATGAAAGCTTAAGAGACGCTAAGTGACTTGGGCCTTGGGGAGTTGGGGATTTTTGTTGTTAGGTTAAAGGTTAACATGGTTAAAACATTGAAATGTATGCATATTTACGGTTCGGTTTGGTTCGGTTCGATTTCTATCAAGCCAACCAAAAGCCGAACCGAACCGATCGATTTTGTCGGAAAAAATCGATTTTTTTGGTTTTTAAGTCGGTTGTTGTAATTTTCGATTCGGTTTTGCGATAATTTTCGGTTCGATTCGATAACTTACACCCCTAAATATCATAACTAAAATATATCTATATAACATTATTACTGTATTTCATAGTTAGCTAGTAGCAACACAGTTGCCTCTTTTCGTTGTCTGGCATTTGAGAAATTTTTTACCGTTATAAAATAAAAATAAAAAAAAAGTTTTATTTTTTTTAAATTATTTTTTTTATTTAGAATCCTTTTTTTGGCGTTTGGCCAAGTTCATCGAGACCATCGACGAGCCTTACGTGTTGATTTAAGTTCGTCGTACACTACTCGTACTCCTCGATAAATCTTATAAAATTCGTAAAATTCGTCATATCTCCAACAAATTTTGTGAAAGTTTGGCCACCTATTTAGCCCAGCGTGGTTCCTTTCCATTTGGCTTTCACCCTCATTTTTTACTTCTCTCTTACTCACTCTCTCTCATATACCATTTTTACTTCTTTCCAGTCTCTTAACTTGTCATTTCGTCAACTTTAAGTAATCTTTCTTCTTCTTGTCGTTTAAAGTTTATTTGTTGTATTTTTTATAATTTCAGTATATTTAATTAGTTAGAATAGATACTTACT
>NC_029792.2:19820374-19834079 GCF_000816755.2 Arachis ipaensis
TAGTTTAAATAATGTTATATATTTAACTTAGGTCATGTTATATTATAAGGATTATATAGATATGGTAAAGGATTATTAGATATTAGTTTATGTAAAATACTATTTAGATTAATGTTCCATCTAAATTAGTTAGGTTAAATTGAATTATCATAGTTATTTATTTAATAATTTTGGTTTGTTTTGAATAAGTTATTTAAATAGTTAGTTAGAATTGAGTTACTATATTTAATTTATGAAATTAGTTTTCTTTAATTTCTTGATATGTTTTATAAAAAATTAGTTAATTTTGAATTATTTATTATGTGTATTTAATTTTATTATAATTTATTTTATTTGTTAAATTATGAGGACATTATGTATAAACGAGATCAGATTAATCATATTACTAATAAATTTGGACGACTGGTATAATATTTTACTTATCTTTTTTTTGTAATTAATTTGTCTTATTAGTTATTGCCTCAAATTTATATAAGTATGACTTTGTTCTTTGTTAGGGTGCCTAGATTTTGTGGACGAGAAGGAATTTACTATCGCGTCCAACGAGCAAATCAGATCACACCTTAGACATGCTAAATTTGAGCACGTAACATATATGATAAAGTGAAATTATGATTGGACACTTGTCTCTACTTTGATTGAGAGATGACATCCTAAGTCTCGTACATTTTATCTGTCCTGTAAAAAGATGCCCATATCATCTTACAAGACGTGGTATATCAGTTGAGGTTGAATATTGATGGAGATCTAATGAGCAGCTGCTTAGATTTATCGGAACAGTTCTACGACGAATGTTCTATCGAAGGCTTCTGTTAGCAGTTGTTAGGTATTGTACTCGGACAAACAGTCATAAAATAAGTGAATAGTAAATCTCTCATGGTTTTCAACATGTGGGCAATTAAAAAAATAAATAACTTTAAAAAATTTACATTTGTCCAACGATTGTGTCAACCTCTTGTTAAATGTATGTTCTTGTCATCATGTAATGGATACTTAATTCATACAAAATCTTAACTTATTAGAATTGATAATAATAATAATAATAATAATAATAGATAAATTTTTGTAAAATAAAGTGTCATTTATTATTATTGGATATCTGAGAATGTCACTACCAGTAAGAGCAATTGGAATGCTTTCTTCTTGGATAGGAGAAGGCCTTTCAAAACCCTTCTCATATATTCCCATGAGCAACTCTCGCTTCAAATAATCCTCAAATTCATTTCTTTTAGTTGCTGTCACATCCTGAAAAATAAAATTAAAGCAGATTCAATACCAACACTAGAACATATAACATAGAAATTACCTGCAAATCTTATAACCACAGAACCTTAAGTGGCTTACCCATAAATGGTATCATTAATTATGCCTTTCAAGTGGATATTATAAACGTGTAAATATGAAAAAACTAAATCAGTTTATCTCAATTTCTCAGCAATTTAAGTAAATTAGTTAAAGCAGTTTATATAGTGAAAACAGTGAACTGAATGCCTAATAGAGAGCAAGAATTAGGATATTAAAAATGACATCAGTAAATAAAAAAGAAGCTAGTTAAATTCTATGACCAAAACTTCAAGAAGCATTTCATTATAAATGCACTGATATTATTTTCAGTTTAATCTTCCCCCCCAGTGAAGATCAAGACTGCTGTTGTTCTTAGAATTGGAGCACATTATATGAAAATCAACACACAAAACAGGACAAATTAAAACAACAACCCTCCAACACTTAGTTATTAGCTGACACCAAAAGACACTATCAATATTAGCAGACGAATAATGATAATAATAACAACAAATGAATACTAATAATCTAAATGATCCAATTTTAGCATTAACAAATCAAAGCATTAAAGGTTAAATTTCAGCAACTGCAAATAATATCAATTTAAAATATCAAGCTAGATCCACCCTCTCGCATACTCAACAGCTAAAAGACTTAAGAGTTGTACGAAAGAAACTATAAGTTATATCACAAACTTAGACTCTATGTATTATTAGAACTGATATATTATTCTTAGTCATTGTCTTTAATTATTTATTAATGAATCTAAATAAAATAGAAGCATGAATGCTTGAACTCATGTATTCAATTCTTGTAGATGAAATGAATGATTGAAAAATTGAAATCAGTATTATTACTTTTAGATAAACTTCATTAACAAATAGAAAATTAATAAAATACAGAAATCAGTATTATTACATACTAAATACACATGCGCTAAATGCCTATTGCAGTAACTATCACATCATGAAGTAAATATTAGAACTGATATATTTTTACAAACTAAAGTGTTGAAACATAAATATTGCAAGGACTAAAGCGAGTACATTTAATCTTTTACAGGCTAAGTTTTTTAATGAAAATTTTCCTAGGACTAAAGTGTAGTTTTACTTTCAATTTAATTATGTAAAAGATAGAGAAAGAAACAACTTCTAATTGATATGACAAGTCAAATTTCACATAAGAAACTAAAAAAATATATGCTTAAACGAAATATGTAAAGAATGGGTAAAGAGAAGAATGGGCAGCTTACTAATACATGAAAGTTAAATTAAATGTTAATTCAAAAAACTTTAGAAAGTAAAAAAAAATTCACACGACTGAGTCCATGAGAGAGAACCTGTTGGTATTCTAGATCAAACTTTAAAAACTCATCATCATAGTTCTCAACCATGGTGGCCAAGCCCTTCAGATTCTTCACAGGCTTACCATTGAAAGCAAGAACCTATATGAATCTAAAAAGAGAAGGGGAAAGCATTTCAAATCAACCATTGATTAAGAAGCCAAGACATGAGAAACAACAACAAGTTGTTCATCAACAGATTGTGCCATAGCATGTAGATGTTTCTCTAGGAGCTTCACTGGAGCATTAAATTCATAATCTTTACCATACTGGATCATACAAATTAAGAAGCAATAATAAAGTTAGTAAAAAATATATACTCAAACAACAAAAGATAATTTCCAAAAATAAGATTTTCTGTAATCATAGGCACAAATTTTCTATAATTTCCAGAAATAAAATTTTCTGCTTGTGAATAAATCCATACCTGAATCATGACTTCCAGAGGTTGAATGCACGATGGAACATACTTATTAAGTCTCAGAGATTCAAAATTTTCATTAGAAGCTGGAAAAAAAATACTAATAACAGTTTTGTTAATTGTGAACTACAATGTAAATGCAAATAGAAGCACTGAAAATCAGAAGTTTAAGGTAAAATACCAGAGTCTAAAGGTTGTACACTTGACACCTTCAAAGGGAGGTCTTCAATAAGACTCTCTGTTCTCTCGCTCGCGCTCTCTCTCATCTCCGTCCTGCTCAATGACGACGACGAGCTCTAGGACAACAACGGTGACGGCGGAACAGCGCAACGACGGTGGCTCTACGGAGGTCACGGTGGCTAGACTGTGCGGCGCTACAGCTTGCGAGGATGACGAAGATGGTGACGGTGATAAACCCATATTTTATGATATAATTTGTGCTCAAATTGAATGTTTTTATCAATTCTTCACCCACTTATTCATGTAAATTGCATGGTTTTACTTTTCCTTCCTTATTTTATGATATATGTGAAAAACATATTTCATATGCTTTAAAAATATTAATTTTAATTATCTTTTATTACCATTCGATGCCGTGATTTGTGTGTTAAGTATTTTCAGATCTCATAGGGCAGGAATGGCTCAAAGGACAAAAGGAAACATACAAAAATGGAAGGAAAGCACAAAAATGGAGTTTTGAAGAAAAGGGAGCGACGCGAACGCATGGACGACACGAACGCATGCCCAGCGTGAAATGGCATCGACGCGAACGCGTGGATAACGCGGACGCGTGCCTTGAGCAGAATGCAAATGACGCGTACGCGTGACCAGGAAAACTCTCACAGGTTCAATGTTCCTTTAAATTATTTTCTACTTTTATTTATTTTATTATTTTAATTATTATTTATGTTGCCCAATTGGCTTATGAACTTTTCCATGTTAGAACTTAAATTTATGTTTAAATGCAATTTGAGGTATTTCAGATTTAAGATTTCTTTCTTTTATTTATGTTACTGCTGCTTCCCATCTGAAGGCATTTTTATTCGAGTAGATTTATTTTCTCCTTTTGACCTTGGTTAAGTAATTGATAACACTTGAGTTATCAAACTCAGCTGTTGTTTGAACATTGGAATTTGCTGATTGATTTGAATTCCAATAACTCTAGTCTTTTCTTAGGAATTGACTAGGACCTGAGGAATCAAATTAGTTAGTCCACTTAGGGGTGAGCACGAGTAGCGGGTACCCGATTACCCATTCGAACCCGAACCGAACCAATTAAATTGGTTCTGAAACCAACGGGTAATCGGGTCTAACCCGAACCAAACCGATGACTTTTGTTAGTGATTGGTTCGGGTATCGGTTTTGGGGGCGCGGAACCCGAACCAACCCGCGAACCCGATCATATATTAATTAAATAAAAAAATAAAAAATATATATGGCTTTTTCATTAGACAATGATTATTCATTATTAATATGTTTGGATTTTAATTAGTTTAGTTTTTAATGTATTTGGTGTTTAACATGTTTGGATTATTTCTGTTGATGTTACATGTTTATTGTACTTGTAGAATTTTTAAGATAAAAATTTGGTTTTTTTTTATGAATTTCAAAGTCATCGGGTACCCAATTACCCGAACCGAACCAATCCGTTCTTAATCGATTTGGTTTGGTTTGGGTACATGTACAAAAAAATGCAAATCCGAACCAAACCGAACCAATTACATTTTGATCGGTTCGGTTCTAATTTTACCATAAACCCAAACCAAACCAACCCGTGCTCACCTCTAAGTCCACTTGACTTTCCTTTGTTTAGCAAGGGTTAATTAAAGTGGGAACAAAATACAATTCTCATCACAATTGATAAGGATAACTAGGATAGGACCTCAATTTCTTATACCTTGCCAAGAGATTTTATTAATTATTAATTTATTTTTCTTGTCATTTAAATTACTTGTTCTTTATTTAAAAAAAAAAACCCAAAAACATATCTTTTTTCATAACCAATAATAAATCATACCTCCCTGCAACTCCTTGAGAGATGACCCGAGTTTTGAATACTTCGGTTATAAATTTTATTGGGTTTTGTTACTTGTGACAACCAAACTTTTGTATGAAAGGATGATTGCTTGGCTTAGAAACTATACTTGCAACGAGAATTTATTGTAAATTCTAAACCATCAATCTTCAGTTCGTCAAAATGGCGCCGTTGCCGGGGAGTTGCAACTGTGTGCCTTATTATTGGTTATTGTAAATATTTTCTTTTGCTTGTTTATTTTTTTTATTTTTGCTTTTAATTTTTATTATTAACTATGAATTCTCACCCCTATCGCTTTGAGTTTGGTTCTAATAATGTTGAAAGGAATGGAAGCTATAACAGGAACATGCATCAAGGTCAAAACAATCAGAGATTGATGGAGCCACGAGAATCTGATCAACCCTTTAGGCAACAACACCTTCCAAACTATCATGGACGATGACCATTCAATAATGCATGTCAGAACAATAGTTATGGTAGACCCACTTGTAATTACCGACAAGCACATCATACACTTATGAACCACCTTCTCAACACAGTTTTGAACCACCACACTCACAAGCCAACTACTACCATTCACCTCCATATGACCCTAACTCGTATCCACCCCAATTCCAACCTAATTACTCCCAAGAACCACCACTTTCTTATGCACCATGTCCATATCCATCACTCCAAGAATCAAGGGAGCAACTCAAGGAAACATTTGAAAAATTTCATGCCACACTTCACCAATTGAATCAAGCGATAAATAGACTACCTTCCCGACGTTCGGACACTCAAGGAACCCCCATGGCTTCATGTGGACAAACTAATGAAGAACACAGCATGAAGGAGATACTAGAAACCCCACTGGACAGTACGGAGCATGACTTTGTACTAGAACAAGTGGAGGAAGCTGAATTTATTGAAGAAGAAGAATTGGTTGAAGACTTAGGAGACGCTGAAACTCCATGGGAATCCAGAATTGTGGAGAATTCCGTCAGGAAAAGTGCAGTTGATGCTGAGGAGGATAGTGCACAGCCCCCGAAGCAGGTATCCTATGAAGACCTGGACGGAATAACTCAACAAGCAAGTTTCCTTGATAATGAATATCACGAGTCAAGTTCTCTTAGTAATGAACTTGCATCCGCAAGTGAATTCTTTGAGATAGAAGAATCTTCCCCAAGTGAATACGAAGATGATGCGGAGGTAGACTTTTCGCAACCTCCAACGTATGATTTGAGTGATGAGGAAGATATCGAAGACTTTGATCAAGATATGGTTGAAATTGAAGAAATTTACAACGAAGTGGAGGAATTCACAGAAGAACACGAGGGAGTAGAGCTTGCAAAATCACTGGAAACACCTATCCTAAGGCCATTACTGCCCAATACAAACTTCAAATGGGTAAAATCCTTAGCTTTTATCTTTACTTCTCCACTTGAATATGGTTTGCTTGAAACAGATGGTCAGCTTAGAGCTCTTTGCGGCTTTAAGAGTAAAAAGGAAATGGTCCGTGCTCAAGGCTGGTATGCAAGATTCAATAAGGTTCCACGCTTCAATTTGAAGTGTGAGGATTGGTTTCGAGTTCGATTGAATGGGTCTCGGAGAATGTTTGCGCCAAAACGACGCTGGAACTGTGCGTTTAGCACAATTTTCAGTGACGCGTTTGCGTACTCCACGCGTTCGCGCCAATACCCCTTTCTCGCCCAATTCACGCGATTGCGTAATCTACGCGTTCGCATGGATTCAAAAACACTAAACCCCCATTCACGCGAAACCCTACCCATTCACGCGAAACCCCCCCACCCCCTCTGCAACCTCTCTTCTCCCATTCCCCAACCACCACCACTCCTGGCCGCCCAGCCCCGACCGCCGCGCCGCACCCGACCGCTGATGCCCCCTTCTTCTTTTCCTCCCTCCCCTTCTTCCCTTCCCCTTCTCCCCTTTCCTCCTCCCTCCACAACCACCAAACCGCCCCTGCCCCCACCTCCGACCGCCGCCGCACCGCCGCCCACCGCCGCTGCGTCACCACCATACCGCCACCATCGCTCTGAGCCTACTTTCTGTTTCTACACACCAGGTTCCGCCAAATACCGATTTCGTTTTCCAATTGGTCAATTAGTTGCATATTTTACAGTTTTTGTTCGAAATAAGATAGTTAGCAATGCATGATTATAGTGGATTCTAGGTGGTTAGGTAGCTAGGATGTGGTTAGTGGATTTAGGCCTGATAATTGCACCGTTCTTGCTAACTATTTTTATCTGATTCGTAATTCTGAATTTGCTGTAATGCTGTGCTGTTCATATGTTGCTCTTCATTTTGATGTTGCTGTTAAAATGTTCTTTAATGTTCTTGCTATTTGTTAATCTTTCCAGCACTATTTAATTTCATATGAACTGATTTTTTTCTGCTGTTTACTACCCGGGAACATCCAATTTTAGCCGAAATGCTGCCCAATTTTCTGCAAATTTATGGTTTATTCTACCCCCATTCATGTATTGGTTTGAAAACTCATTATTTTGCATTACTTAGCTACAACCAAACCAATTCATGAATGCAAGGGCTAGCATTCTTATTCCTTTTGGTTCCCTGAGTAATAAATTGCTTATTGATGATTTCATTCTCATTTTACACTTACTTTATCTACAGGAATTATCATCAATAAATTACAATCCCTGCTTGAATATGAGTTGATTGTTCCTCAAGTTTGTGAATTTCTTGGTAACTAGGAAAACCATTCTCATGCCACTCACTTTAACTTCCTTTTTAACTCCTAACCAGTTTAGCTTTCTAACTTCTCTTTTTGGTTTTTTCCTAACTACTTTAACTTTCTAACTCAAGGCATGATTACTGTTTTTCCTAATTAACTTGAATTCCACTTCTATTATATTTTGGATTGTGATTTTTACTCTCAAACTTTTAACTCGAATTCAATCCAAAATGTACCTATATTTACCTCATCTATTGCTTATATTTCTCTTTTTGCCTTTATGCTTACATTGACATAACCCTACTTGCCTACTTGTTTTCCTGCTTTAGTCCTTCAATTATATCCTGCTACTTCTGCTTTTCAGGATGTCTGATCCCAAAACTAAGGGAAAAGGCAAGGCAACTACAGGCAAACGAAAAAGAGGAGAATCTTCTACCTCTATCCTGGATATCCTTCACGACGATTCCTGGCGGGAAAAGAACTTTATCCCGCAGGAAAAGGCCGACCAGCTCCTCACTGCCACAGATCAAGTAAAATTTGCAAACAGATACTGTGAGCTAAAGTATCCAGTGTTTGCCACTGCCAGGAACCTCTACCTAGAGAGAACTCTTAAAATTCCAGAAGAACTCACCCATTACACTTCCGAATAGATAAAACAAAGAGGCTGGTTCTTCATGGAACGGAACTTGACAGAGGTCAATGCATCCTGGGTCAGAGAATTTTACTCTAACTATTTCAAGACCTCCCTGGATGCAGTGCACCTCAGAGGGAAACAGATTTTAGTCACTGAGGAAGCTATTGAGGATATCCTCCAACTTCAGCCTAAGTCAGATCAGCCTGACAGTTACCAAAAGGCTGAAGAGGATATAAGATACATGAGATTTAACTGGGATGCAGTTAAGCAGAGAATAACCCTTGATCCTACTGCCGCATGGGTCATGGGTAAGAATACAGTGATGCCTTAGGGAATCAAGCTGATATATTTGAATGATGAGGCTCGGCTTTGGCAGCAGATCCTGAGTAACTATGTGATGCCGAGCACTCATGAGACAGAGGTGCCCGCTGCTATGATCACCCTCATCTGGTGTGTGATGGAGGGTAAGGACTTGTATCTTCCATGTTTCATTAGGTATTATATGGCCAGGGTCCATGTCAGAGGCACTCTCCCTTTCCCTTATCTGATCACCTAGCTAGGCCGCCGAGTTGACGTGCCTTGGGAGCTTACTGATGAGAAGCCAACTGCTGCAGACTGCAAGAAGATCATACCTCACAGTAGGAAGTTCCAAGCCTTGGGATATAGGCCGCCTTTCCTTACAGCTTCTGCTGAGGCAGCCACATCCTCAGCTGCCCTTCTGCATCCACTGCTACACCAGCCCCATCCACTGCACCTCCACCTGCTCCTGAGCCCATTTATCATCTCGTGCACCGCCTCTTCGCACGCCTGGATCGTACGGACGTTGCAACAAGCGACGCTATGAGCACCTAAAGTTGATGATCCGATCCGGCAGGGACATTCCCTCCGAGCCTGACACCACTTCTGAGCCATCTGATGTGGAGGCGGATGATCATGAGGAGGAGGCACATGCCCAGACTGAGCAGGGAGGACCTGAGCAGGCTGCACCACACCATGAGGAGCCCCACCAGATCCAGGTCGCAGATTCGGAGATTCCTCTACAGACAAAGCCTCCGCTTCAGCAGGCAGCTCCTCCTACACTTACCGAGACTGCAGATCCTCAGCCTACCACAGAGTCACCGGCAGCCCATCCTTCCGGAGATGACACTTCTCACACCCAGCTTGAGTGAACATCGAGGACGATGCTATTATTTAAGTGTGGGGAGGTCGCCATCTCTGGCGTACTTTATTTTGGTGAACCACTTTTCATACTCTCTTTTTATCCTATTTTGGTTATTTTTCTGTATTTTTATCTTTATTTTTATTTTTATCTTATTTTGTCTTCCAGTACTTGCACATTTTCTTCTTTTGCTGTATTTTTACTTTATTTCTACATTTTGCACTTTAGTTTATATATATATCCTAGATATTCAGTTTAGTCTAGTTGCAATTTTAGTTATTAAGTTGTGATATAGAACATATGGATTAATTAGTTTAGTTTACCCTTTTAGCATACGATAACTTGGATTAATTGAAAATAAAAAGAGTAAAATAGAAACTTTAGTATAACAGAATCACAACAATCCACACACTGTATATATATAGCAATAAATGATTGGTTAATTTACACAATATTTTTCAAGGAAGAACACTAAGATTTTAAGAGCCACCCTAAGATTCACATTGAGAATAATGGGAACCCTTGATTTCCACTTGCATGACATACATAACTGATATATGGTTTTTGAGCCAAAGAACACACAACCTGTGAGTTTTTGAGCTTATTTGTATGGTTACATTATTTAACCATAATTATTTCATTCTTGTGTGTTCGTCCTTCTTTTTTATTCTGGTGATCTTTACTTTGTTTCAGTCTATATGTCCAATATAGAATATAGATACATACCAAGAAATGATTGAGGCCATTGTTTAAATTGCTCACTTATCCCAAATTAGCCTACCTTTTACATCACCCTTGTTAGCCCCCTTGAGCCTTTTAAATCCCCTTTGTTCTATAACCACATTACTAGCCTTAAGCAAAAAAACAAAATAAAAACCCCAAGTTGAATCCTTGGTTAGCTTAAGATAGAAATTGTGATACACACTAAGTGTGGGGAAATATGGAAACATGGGTTGATAGGAAAGGATTAATTCAATAAGATAACAAGGATTTTGGGAGCATGCTCATGTAAAATCAAATTAAACCAAAACACCATGTGCATTGAAAATGTTATGTTTATATAAAAAAAAATCTTTTTATAAATAGATAATAAGGGAACAAAATTACCCCAATAATAAGTTTAGTGAAGAAATCAATGCACATGAGATAAGAATCAAAATGAAATTGGTACATGAGTATGTATTAAGAGAAAAATTGGGAATCCCAAGAAAGTTATAAATTATAGAATATGTATATGTTAGGTGAGACCTTAGACTAATTAAGGATTCAACTTATAGCTCACTTAACCTTATATATATACCCCTACCTTTACCTTGGCCCCATTACAACCTTGAGAAAGACCTCATGATTTTTGTATGTCTGTATTCAATATTTGTTGATTAGTTAGATGAAGAACAAAGTTTTAGAAAGCAGGAATAGGAAAGAATAGAGTGATTAACCCCAAACACTGAGTGACTAGAGAGTAAACACAAAATTCAGTGAGGGTTCAATAGCTCATCACCATATATCTCTGCTTAATTGTTTAATTGTCTTGCAAGCTTATGAAATATTTTAACCCAACTCAATTGTGACAGTGCTTTAACATGCTTTAGGTTTGGCTATACATATATAATTCTTTGAAAATATGAATCAAATTAACCATATGTAAGCTCTATATATATAGGCGGATGATAATAAAAATTGCATGATTCATATAGGTAGTTTGTATTTAGAATAGATTGCATTGCATGAGATTCCACCATTCTAACTTTACCCTTTCTCTTGGATTTAGCATGAGGACATGCTATTGTTTAAGTGTGGGGAGGTTGATAAACCCATATTTTATGATGTATTTTCTTCCTTATTTTATGATATATGTGAAAAACATGTTTCATATGATTTAAAAATATTAATTTTAATTATCTTTTATTACCATTCGATGCCGTGATTTGTGTGTTAAGTATTTTCAGATCTCATAGGGCAGGAATGGCTCAAAGGATAAAAGGAAACATACGAAAATGGAAGAAAAGCACAAAAATAGAGTTTTGAAGAAAAGGGAGCGACGCAAACGCATGGACGACGCAAACGCGTGCCCAGCGCGAAATGGCATCGACGCGAACGCGTAGATGACGCGGACGCGTGCCTTGAGCAGAACGCAAATGATGCGTACGCGTAACTGACGCGTACGCGTGACCAGGAAAACTCCCAGATGACGCAAACGCGTGACCCACGCAAACGCGTGACAGACGCCACGTACAAGAATCTGCAGAAAACGCCCCAGCGATTTCTGGACCCTTTTTCGGCCCTGATCCAAGCCAGAAACACAGAATATAAGCCAGAGAATGGAGGAATCAAAGATATACGTAGAACAATATTCACATTCATAATTTCTTAGGTTTTAGATATAGTTTTTAGAAAGAGAGGTTCTCTCATCTCTCTTAGGATTAGGATTTAGGATTTCTATTATGTTTAGGCTACTTCTCTTCAATCACAGGTTCAATGTTCCTTTAAATTATTTTCTACTTTTATTTATTTTATTATTTTAATTATTATTTATGTTGCCCAATTGGCTTATGAACTTTTCCATGTTAGAACTTAAATTTATGTTTAAATGCAATTTGAGGTATTTCAGATTTAAGATTTCTTTCTTTTATTTATGTTACTGCTGCTTCCCATCTGAAGACATTTTTATTCGAGTAGATTTATTTTCTCCTTTTGACCTTGGTTAAGTAATTGATAACACTTGAGTTATCAAACTCAACTGTTGTTTGAACATTAGAATTTGCTGATTGATTTGAATTCCAATAACTCTAGTCTTTTCTTAGGAATTGACTAGGACCTGAGGAATCAAATTAGTTAGTCTACTTGACTTTCCTTTGTTTAGCAAGGGTTAATTAAAGTGGGAGTAAAATCCAATTCTCATCACAATTGATAAGGATAACTAGGATATGACCTCAATTTCTTATACCTTGCCAAGAGATTTTATTAATTATTAATTTATTTTTCTTGTCATTTAAATTACTTGTTCCTTATTTTAAAAAAAATCCAAAAACATATCTTTTTACATAACTAATAATAAATCATACCTCCCTGCAACTCCTTGAGAGACGACCCGAGGTTTGAATACTTCGGTTATAAATTTTATTGGGTTTTGTTACTTGTGACAACCAAACTTTTGTATGAAAGGATGATTGCTTGGCTTAGAAACTATACTTGCAACGAGAATTTATTGTAAATTCTAAACCATCAATCTTCAATTCGTCAGACAGCGAAGAACCCCCAGCGGCGGCTCTGGCTCAACAGCGACGCTTCTCTCTCCGCGATGGCAATGGCTCCCCGCGTGCGGCAGTTCGGTGGCGGATCGGCAGCAGAGCGCGGCTCCCTCTCTCCCTCAACGCCTCTGCAAAGCAAATCTCTCTCTCCTCCGGCGCCTCAACGACAACGGTGACGGCGGGAAGGACCCAGCCGCGTCGTCCCCTCCTCTCTTCCCCTCTTCACCCTCGAGCTCCCCCTTCTCCTTTCACAGTTTTCCCTTTTTCCTCACTCACTGAGTGTTGTGTGCGTGTGTTTAGGGATTTAGGGTATTAAATTGAGAAATTTGGGATATTAGGGTTTTTATTAGAAATTTTTAGGACTAAGATAAAATAATAATTTAAAATTTAAATATAATACTGTGAAGATTATTTTTGGAACACATAAAATTTCATTTATCAAGATATCATTGAGTTCAAATAATTATTTTTAATTTAAATTATAAAGTAAACATACTAATTACATTTTATAAAATACGGTTAAATTTAAAATATCAATTACCTAAATTAAATTATATGATCTTTCATTATTTTTCCATCATAACTTTAATTTTAATTTATATAAAATAACTAATTAAAATAAAAATTGTACATAAATATTAATTGATTTAAATCTAAAGTATTTACAAAAATTCATTTAATCATTCCTAATAAATTAATCTCTAACTCTAAGAACTCAATTTAATAAATAAACTATAATTTATTTATAATAGACATTTTTTAAATTTAATTATATAACACTTCCATTATTAAGTTATTAAATTATTTTTTATATTATTAAGTTCTAAATTATTTTTTAATTTAAAATTAATAGTATTCAACTTAATTTTTTATTTATAAAATTA
>NC_029792.2:19835064-19846151 GCF_000816755.2 Arachis ipaensis
TGAAACCAGCTACGTAATCATTGGCAACCAAGCATAACATAATTAAGCTGAACTCAACTCAACAAAAAGTAAAAATAGATTCAACTATGTTTATCATATCAAACTATGCCTTAATAGCTAATTGAGAAAGGAAAATTGTCAAGCTTTCATTTTTCATTGAGAATCAAGAAACAGAAAACACTACAATACACCAAGCAAGATCAACAAAGGGACACACAACCAATCAAACAACACCAATACATACAACTGAATAAAGTAGCAAAATTAGAACTTTCAAATGATTTAAACAGCATTGGGAAGTATAACAGAAATAACATGCGGATTACTGGAAATAATGGATGAAGCAAAGAAATGATGAATAATCAGTACCAGAGAATATAAGCCCAGAAGTTTCAACATATAATTAGCTCCACGATTAGGAATTATTCAGTAAAGTTCCGAAATATACACTACATTTTCCAGCCACTACTGCTGAAATAATACTTTCCGTCCATTCAAAGAAGAGAATACCTGAAAAATCAGGAAACTAAAAAGTAAGAAGTTCCCCAACGAATACAAGAAGGATGGTGATGTTGGGGGTGGAATTTACGCCAGAAACCCCCAAAGGAAAAGAGGCGGAATTTGAGGAGTAGCAGTAGCGCTGGTGGCCCTGGCAGCAAGGACGCTACACCGATTCACCTCCAGGGACAGCGAGCTCCACCGGTGGCGACTAGGTGCGGTGGCGGTGGTGGTGACGGAAATCGGCTCTCCTTCTCTCACACGCTTCACTGGCTTCCGTCAATCTCTCTCAGCGTTGCTCTCCCTTTCTCCTCAGTTCACGATTCCAACAACAGTGGCGGTCTCCATAGCTGCGACAACAAGGCGTGATAGTGACTGCGCGAGACAGCGGCCCTCCTCCTCTTCTCTCGCGCTGTCTTTCTCTCTTTCTCTTCTTGTCTGCAATAGCGCTGACGAAGAACCCGGCAGCGACAACGAGCGACGACCCGTGATGAGAGAGGCGACAGCTCCACGGCAACGAGCTGGGCGCGACGCCGGCACGCTCTTCTCCCTCTCCTTCCCTTTTTCTTCCCCCTCGAGCTCCCCTGTTTCTCATTTCCATCCTTTTTTGAACGTATGTGCGCGTTGTGTTTTGATTTAGGGATTGGGGAATTAGGGTTTTTTTTAGGAATAACAATTTTACAAAATATTTGTGATAGAATAACAATCTAGAATTTAAATATAATATTATAAGGATTATTTTTAGAATAGATAAAATTTCATTTATCAAGATATCATTGAGTTCAAATAATTATTTCTAATTTAAATTATAAAGTAAACATACTAATTACATTTTATAAAATACGATTAAATTCAAAATATCAATTACCTAAATTAAATTATATGATCTTTCATTATTTTTCCATTATAACTTTAATTTCAATTTATATAAAATAACTAATTAAAATAAAAGTTGTACATAAATATTAATTGACTTAAATCTAAAGTATTTACAAAAATCCATTTAATCATTCCTAATAAATTAATCTCTAACTCTAAGAACTCAATTTAATAAATAAACCATAATTTATTTATAATAGAAATTTCTTAAATTTAATTATATAACACTTCCATTATTAAGTTATTAAATCATTTTTTATATTATTAAGTTTTAAATCTTTTTTTAATTTAAAATTAATAGTATTCAACTTAATTTTTTATTTATAAAATTAAATTTAAAATTTTAATATTTAAAATAAATCATATAAAATTATTATTAGTTTTTAATTATTAAAATTTTTAAAAGATAAAATATTTAAAATTATAAAAAAATACATAAAAATCTTCATTAATTTAAACTCAAATGATTAAAATTGTGACCATAGACCCCTTTAGGTCACCCTCCAAAACCGTGACCATAGTTCATAGACTTTTTTAGGTCACCCTTTTGAAAAACTGTGACCATAGACACTTTTTGGTCACTGTAAAAAACCGTGACCATAGATCCCTTTGGGTCACCCTCAAAACCGTGACCATAGACCCTTTTAGGTCACCCTTCCAAGAAACCGTGACCTTAACCCTTTTTGGTCACTGTAAAAAATCGTAACCATAGACACCTTTAGGTCACCCCTAAAACTGTGACCATAGACCCTTTTAGGTCACCCCCAAAACCGTGACCATAAACCCTTTTAGGTCACCCTTTTTTTAAAAACCGTGACCATAGCCCTTTTTGGGTCACTGTAAAAAACCGTGACCATAGACTCTTTTAGGCCACCCTCCAAAACCGTGACCATAGACCCTTTCAGGCCACCCCCAAAATCGTGACCATAGACCCCTTTAGGTCACCCCCCAAAATCGTGACCTTAGACCCATTTAGGTCATCCTTTTTTGAAAAATCGTGACCATAGTCCCTTTTTGGTCACTGTAAAAAACCGTGACTATAGACCCCTTTAGGTCACCCCCAAAACCGTGGCCAATAGACCCTTTTAGACCACCCCCCAAAATCGTGACCATAGACCCCTTTAGGCCACCCCCCAAAACCGTGACCATAGACCCTTTTAGGTCACCTTTTTTTGAAAAACCGTGACCATAGACCCCTTTAGGTCACCTTCAAAATCGTGACCATAGACCCTTTTAGGCCACCCTTTTTTAAAAACCGTGACCATAGGTACTCTATGGTCACCCTTTCTAAAAAAACCGTGACTATAGCTTTTTTTTTGTCACCCTAAAAAACCGTGACCATAGAGGGTCTATGGTCACGGTTTTTTACCGTGACCAAAAAAATCGTGGCCATAGACCCAAAATGTTGTAGTGGTTCATTCTTCATCCACTTATCGAACCAGAACGAAGTGTTTTTACCATTGCCCACTGAGATTGTGAGATTCTGCTGCACTATTTTTGTAATAGCTGCGATGCTTTTCCAGAGCCTCGAATCCATGCTTTTGGATATCACCCCAAAGAGGGGGTTCTCACCACTTCCATACTTGCTTTTGAGAACTTAGGTCCATAGTGCATCTGGCTGGATAATGATCCTACAGAACAATTTTATGAGGATTGCCTCATTCATGATTGTTATCTTCCTAAATCCCAATCCTCCTTGTAATTTTGGACGACAGAGTGTTTCCCAATTGATAGCATGAATCCTTCTAGTATTTTGTTCTTCCCTCCAAGTGAATCTTTTTTGGAATTTTTCAATTTCTTTACACACTTCAACAGAGATTTTTCCATGCTGCATATTGAAATTCAGAGCTAGGTTAATGACTGACTGCGCAAGGGTGATACGACCAGCTAGAGAGAGATAACTGGTTTTTCAGCCCTTTAGTCTGCTGTGCACCCTTTCAATGATGTTACCATAATTGTCCTTGTTCTTTTTGCTATTGGTTAGTAGGATTTCTCGGTATCTTCCTAAGCATGGAACTTCTCTGTAGCCACATGTTCTTTGAATTTTGTTCCTCGTATCCCTTTTCACATTTTTGGAGATTAGAATAGACGTTTTCTCCTTGCTTATGATGAGACCTGATACTTTACTGAAAATTTGAAACACCCTTAAAATTTCTCTGACTTGATTTTCTGAGGCTTCTGCAAATAATAGGAGGTCATCTGCAAAAAAAAAATGTGGGATATGGTTGGTCCCTCCCTACCAACCTTCATGGGTTTCCAGTTTCCTTCTTCAACTCCATCTTCTATGAGCATTGAGAGTTTATTTATGGCAATGACAAAGAGGTAGGGAGATATATGGTCTCCTTGCCTAATACCTCTAGTTGTGAAATTTTTTGTTTTTCTCCCATTCCAAAGGATCTGGTACTCCGTACTGGATACGCATGCCATGATCAGAGTTAGAATCCTGTCCGGAATGCCATACTTCACTAGACATTGATGAAAAAAGCTCCAATTCAAATGGTTATAAACTTTGGCAAAATCAATCTTGATTGTCATGAATGCATTCTTCCTCTTCATTCTTTTCATGTTATGAATCATTTCAGAAGTTATATGGTGTACACTACAAAATTTTTTAACGTTGTTAGACATCTCACTTCGAGTGGCATATATGTAAATATTGGATAGGCAAAACTAAAAGCAATAGATCCATTTTAATTCTGTACTATTTTTTTTATCGTAATGAATAAATAATAATGATATTTTAGACATTTTATCGAATAAAAATTAGTTGAAAAATTAGTAGAATGAAACGTGAATGAGGAGAGTGATTTTTTCTCCCTCGATCGATCATATATAAAGAGGTGGGACAAAGTTTGTCAAAGAACATGACAAATCTAACAAATTCATATAGTTTGTCAAAGATTAAGGCAAACTTAATAAAGAAAATAAAAAAATTTTAAAAAATAAAATAAAATATTTTTAATTATTAGTAGAATGAATGAGGAGAGTGATTTTTTCTCCCTCGATCGATCATATATAAAGAGGTGGGACAAAGTTTGTCAAAGAACATGACAAATCTAACAAATTCATATAGTTTGTCAAAGATTAAGGCAAACTTAATAAAGAATAAAGAAAANTTCTAAAATCTAAATATATAAAAAAAATAGTAGGGACTATAAGGAACATGAGAATGTGACTACACATAAATAAAGAAAGAGTTAAAAAAGAAAAAAGAAAATACGCGTAGAAAGAGAGTACTAGGAAAGGAAAGTAACATACACAGGTAACATCAATTATTGAATATATTAAATAAATTAATTGAAGTTTGCGCAGATTCTGAATTCCAAAGAAACAGTGCAATCAATTCAAAAACCGCCCCTTGTTTTTTTCATCCCTTGTTTTTTTTTCTTCATTCCCAAACCACCCACCTTTCTTTATATTAGTGTGTATATATTAACATAAACATTAGTTAGCATACCACAAACTCAGATATCATCACATATCAAAGCAAAGCAAAGATGAGTGCAAAGGGAACAAGAGCATGGATGGTGGCATCAAGCATTGGAGTAGTGGAGGCATTGAAGGATCAATTGGGTTTGTGTAGGTGGAACTATGCATTTAGATCACTCCAACAACATGCTAAGAACAACATCAGATCTTACACTCAAGCCCCCAAATTCTCTTCTTCTGCCTCTGCTGTTTCCAATAAGGTTAAGAGGTCTAAGGAAGAGTCTATCAAGAAGGTTATGGAATTGGATTGCTGGGGTCCTAGCACCACAAGGTTCTGAATTATTCAATCAATCAATCAATCATCAATGCCTATCTTGTAATAATAATAAACATTATTATTATTTGTGTGATGAGGATTGTTGCTACTACTTTGAATTTCAGAAGATCCTTGTCTAATGTAATCTCATTATTCATCCAATTTTGTTATTATTAATGATATAATGGTAAATATGATCTTGACCCCTACACATAAAGAAAAATGGTGGTCAAATTTGCATGAAATTTGTGTTCTTTGTTTGGGTTTGAATGTTGAATGATTACACTAGATTTGTATCTCGTAGCATGTTTGATGTGGAGACAAATCTGGGTCAATTTGACAAAAATATCTAATTCCAATTAGTGAAAAAGAAAAAGCAAAGAATCTTGGTGAAATCTTCTGGTGTTTAAGCACTGTTGAACAACAAGTCTAAGATGAGAATAATTAAGAAATGCAAATTGAATTAATCAATTCAGTTTTCCCAACCAGGATGGTTCTGTTTTCATCTGTTAACAATTCATGTCAGCAATCTGAATGGTCAATTTCTTGATTAGATTTCAATGACTAAAGCCCCATCATCAAGACTCTGAGAATCTCCAGAATGAATCTAGAGAAATACCTGGACAATGAATATAATAGTTAATCCCAGATTAAGATCACTATCAAAAGGAATCATATAATGATTTTCTGTTATGACTCAGCTTAAAAAATATATATACGTTTTCTAAAATCCAATAAATAAATATATAAAAAAAATAGTAGGGACTATAAGGAACATGAGAATGTGACTACACATAAATAAAGAAAGAGTTAAAAAAGAAAAGAAGGTTTACGCGTAGAAAGAGAGTACTAGGAAAGGAAAGTAACATACACAGGTAACATCAATTATTGAATATATTAAATAAATTAATTGAAGTTTGCGCAGATTCTGAATTCCAAAGAAACAGTGCAATCAATTCAAAAACCGCCCCTTGTTTTTTTCATCCCTTGTTTTTTTTTCTTCATTCCCAAACCACCCACCTTTCTTTATATTAGTGTGTATATATTAACATAAACATTAGTTAGCATACCACAAACTCAGATATCATCACATATCAAAGCAAAGCAAAGATGAGTGCAAAGGGAACAAGAGCATGGATGGTGGCATCAAGCATTGGAGTAGTGGAGGCATTGAAGGATCAATTGGGTTTGTGTAGGTGGAACTATGCATTTAGATCACTCCAACAACATGCTAAGAACAACATCAGATCTTACACTCAAGCCCCCAAATTCTCTTCTTCTGCCTCTGCTGTTTCCAATAAGGTTAAGAGGTCTAAGGAAGAGTCTATCAAGAAGGTTATGGAATTGGATTGCTGGGGTCCTAGCACCACAAGGTTCTGAATTATTCAATCAATCAATCAATCATCAATGCCTATCTTGTAATAATAATAAACATTATTATTATTTGTGTGATGAGGATTGTTGCTACTACTTTGAATTTCAGAAGATCCTTGTCTAATGTAATCTCATTATTCATCCAATTTTGTTATTATTAATGATATAATGGTAAATATGATCTTGACCCCTACACATAAAGAAAAATGGTGGTCAAATTTGCATGAAATTTGTGTTCTTTGTTTGGGTTTGAATGTTGAATGATTACACTAGATTTGTATCTCGTAGCATGTTTGATGTGGAGACAAATCTGGGTCAATTTGACAAAAATATCTAATTCCAATTAGTGAAAAAGAAAAAGCAAAGAATCTTGGTGAAATCTTCTGGTGTTTAAGCACTGTTGAACAACAAGTCTAAGATGAGAATAATTAAGAAATGCAAATTGAATTAATCAATTCAGTTTTCCCAACCAGGATGGTTCTGTTTTCATCTGTTAACAATTCATGTCAGCAATCTGAATGGTCAATTTCTTGATTAGATTTCAATGACTAAAGCCCCATCATCAAGACTCTGAGAATCTCCAGAATGAATCTAGAGAAATACCTGGACAATGAATATAATAGTTAATCCCAGATTAAGATCACTATCAAAAGGAATCATATAATGATTTTCTGTTATGACTAAGCTCCCTTACATACTTATGTATATATATGAGAGCATGAGGGTCTGCATTATATACAATTTCACTGATAATGCATAGTTCTATTTCAGTTTTCTTTAAACACACGTTATCTCTCCTTTCTCCTCCTTTGATTCTCTACTCTAGCTTCTTGCTGTATGCATATTGATCTTGGTATTCAAGATCTCTATCACAGAGATCCTAAACTTTTTGAATGATATTGATATTAACTTTGAGTGAGATGGAAACTAGGCTATTACATAATCTATGCTATCCATTACTGAAATGATTTCATTCATTGATGAATCTGCAATGATAAGATATGATATACAATACACAACCAATCATCAAGCAGCCCCATATCCATATGATTCTGATTTCTGAGACAATAATTCACCTACTACTCTACTAGCTATGTTCTCACCAATGCATAATCCTCTAGCTAGCTACACTGCTCCACCAGATCCACCATCTATCATTCAATTTTCTTGATATCATAAGTTAATTGAACTTGAACCAAGCAAATCGGGGAGTATAGATGGATAATAATAATGTTTTCGGTGAAGAATGTAACTAGTATGCATTGTATATGGTGTTTTTCTTTTATTGTAAAAAAGTAATTTTTATTCTTCATGGTAAAACACTCTTCATCATGTATTGAATTCCATTTAAGGGTCTGTCGTTGAGCAATGGATTGGTGCATGCATAAAGCGAATTCGAACTTCTGACACTTGCTTAAACAGACTAGTGAACTAACCATTATGTCAACCCAACTTGGTTTTCTCTTCTTTATAAATATATATATTAAAGAGTGTAAATTTACCAAAACGCCTTCGCTAGGTAGACAACGGAGAATTTGAACAATGAATCGGAAATTTAGCCCAGTGAAATAAAAAAAAAAACGCTCCACCCAAATTACCCAGCCAAAAAATCAGATTCAGTAATTTTAAAGTTTTAAACATTCACTATATCCTAATTTACCAAAACACTAGCTTCTCCCCCAAAATCTCTGCTGTCGCCACCTCACCAACCATCCGTTTTTGCTGGCGTCTCTCCCTCACCAGACATTATCGTCACCCCCTGGGTTCTTCGCGTCATCACTTGGTCGCCAACTAGCCCCATCGTCGCCGCCAGAATTGTAACATCCCAACTTTTTGAATCAAGTCATTTTTTAATAACTAATTAATTAATTAAAATTATAATGATTTAAGATTTGAATTTAAAATTTAAACATATGAAAATACTAGTGGTAGTAAATCTCTAACCGACAATAAACAACTTTTTAAAATATAGTCATAATTAATTCTACATTTATTATATTTGAATGATATTTAGTTATATGAAAAGATAAGAATACTAGTTCTATTCCTTAAGTTCAGTATAAAATCAAATTCAAATTAAATTAGGTAAATAAATCGGTTACAAGTTATCATGCTCTTATCAGCCAGCCTGATATACTAACAGTATTTCAGGAATATCTCAAGCTGTAGTTATCCGATTGACTTCGTTTAAAATTAGTTTTAAAGCTAATTCAATTATCTATAAATTTGTCTCTAATAGATATTTCCAAATTCCAAACGTATAAAACGTTATAGGGCTCACAAAGTGACGATTCAGATTGAAGATTTCACCTAAATGCCTCCTAACATAATCTGTACATACCTGAGAGTTATTTGATCCTTCCTTCTTATTCTATTCCCTTTTTCTATACAAAACATTTTAGTATACACAAAGTCTAGATATGGAACAAGTCTCTCTTCACTAACCAACTGCATTTATTTGCATCGGAATACCTATCGGAACTTTATTCGAGGTAGGGGGTTTTGTGATAATTTTTATATGTCATATCTTAAATATTTTTGAATATATATGTTAGCATTGCACGTCATGATATAATGTTTCTTTTCTCCATACCCATTATGCATTATATAACAATCTTATGTGCATTAAAGAATTAAGGGAATGATCCTTCGGTAAGGGAAAGTGACCTCAAAGATAAGATAATCGAGATGATCCTTTGGTAAGGAAAGATGATCGGAAAACCTTTGGGATAAGAACCTTCGGTAAGGGAAGGGGACTATCTCATCAATTTTATATAATAATATATCTTTGTTGACATGACTCCCTTCTTGTGTATGTCTAAATAACCTTGATTGTAAATTAAACTGAGAGAATGATCCTTCGGTAAGGGAAGGTGATCGCCAAAATGTTTGGGATAAGAACCTTCGGTAAGGGAAGGGGACTCCCACTTTTTATACCGGTTTGAGCTCAATACCTTCCATAAAAGATACGAGAAAAAGTAATGAAAAGTGCAATGAAAAGTGTGATCATGATTGTTCTTCTTTTATCTTTTTTTGATTTATGATTATATTTGTTATTGCATTCAAAGATCTTTCTTTTATACAAAGTTCCTTTTTGTTTGACTTATGATACTGGTTAAGATCTTTATTTTATTCAAATATATTCTGTTTACAATTTTTCTCTTATTTATTAGTTATTTTGCCTTACTTTACGGCCTACGAGAACATCAAACTAAGATTTATGAGTTTACATGTTTTAACGCTATAGGCATTTTGTATGCATCACACATGTGATAACATAAGTAAATGAGAAGCATCTAAAAGTCATACCACTCCGACTAATCAAGACTTTTTAAAATAATAATTGAACAACATTGCATCATCACTGTTTTTATTTTAAAACTCGGAGTGGTTGGGGATGGATACGATGACACCATATAGATAAACTACTGAGAAACTTTTATTTCTCACCCCTCTCTCCGTACCATCTTCAGGAAGGATGCGGCACATACACTACTCAGTTGAGGTGAAAAGACAAGTGCGCTATTAGGAGCGAGCTATCAAGAACGTAGATACGAAACATTAAGCGTTTATCTTAAGAAAGAAGAATAGGCGATTGTTTCAGTCATATTTAAACAAATTAAGAGAATTAGGATTTTCTATGTGTCGTGTTTTATCCTTATTGACTGATTGCAATTGTAACTATGATGTTTCCTTTTTTATTTGGTATGAGTAAAGCTTGTCATTGTTGTGCCTTCATAGTTTAGCACACTGGTTTTTCATGTTAGTATTTTCAAATTCACTTATATTTTTCAACTAATAACTATTCTAATAAAAATTAGATATTCAATATTTTTACACATGTAAATTATTATATAAAAAGATTTCATATTACTTTAAAAATTTCGTAAGATTTTGAATATCAGCTACTAAATATAATCCAGATAAAGCTTAACTTAGTTTAAAAGCATTAGGGTGTTACAAGAATCCTTTTCACCGCCGCTAGTTCGTCAACAAGGACTCTCATTGGCACTTAAGGACAACTATTGTAACACCCTACCACACAAAGCTTTACGCTTAAGTCGTAAAACAGAGGTGATGTGGTATTACGACCTCTAAAATAAAATAAGTACATATAATAGCAGAAGAGTTATAATATGCTATCCTTCCTCATCATCATAACAATCACCACAATAAATCTACTTCAAATCAACAATTAAACTCATACAATATTCAAATCCAATAATCAAAATTCAACTAAGAATCATAGTTCACAAATCCTAGGCTTTTAACACAAATACCTCAAATCAATAATTCACCAAATCGTTATACATGAAATACATCGTGCAAATTCGAAAGGTATGGCGGTAAGGCAATTCTATAAGCCACTGGTCCAATTCTCTTCAGAATCTCGAACGGTCCAATATAACGGGGATTCAGTTTCTTGGTCTTAATAGCTCTTCCCACTCCAGTGGTTGGTGTAACTTTCAGAAAGACATGTTCTCCTTCTTCGAATTCCAAAGGCTTTCGCCTCTGATGCTCAATCTTAACCTTCTGACACGTTAAACATTTAGATACATGCAATGCCACATCATTCTTCATACCTGGCCAC
>NC_029792.2:19846282-19848059 GCF_000816755.2 Arachis ipaensis
TGCCCTTTCCATAGCCTGAATCCAATTATCTGCATCAGTGGGATTTGAGGTTCCCCTAAAAGTCGGAGGGCGAACTTTCAGAAATGTAGCAAGTGTCATAGGACCGTCCTCATCATTATTGTTCCCATGATTACCCTGATTTATCTGATTACCCAGTGCCTCAGCTGTTGCCTACATAGCTGCAGCCATATTTCCCAAGGCAGCCATAAAGTCTACTGGATCAGTCCCTGTGGGTACAGGAGTAACGGTGCCTGTCCTACCTCTACCTCGCCCGCGACCACGTCCGCGAGTCGACATCTGGTCCCTATACACACCAAACAAGTGATATTTGGTGCGGCGATCGGAGCTCGAACGGAGGAGTTACGGGATTTGGAAAGTAACGTGAGGGTTACGGGATTTTTTCTCGTTCTTCCCTCCCCTGGAAGCTGAAAGCTTCGTTTCTGTTGGAATGAAGGGGATGAAGGGCTTGGGTTCACTTAAAAGGGCTGGTCCGGTTGAACCGACAGCCCGGTTCGGGTCCGGTTTAACCGGTTCGGTCCTTTCGGTCCAATCTTGGACCGTTTTCTTCAAAATTAGTGTCAAAATTCTCGTTTCGATGAGCTCTACCCTATTTTGATATAATATTTGCATTTCTAATCCTCCTTATTAAAAACTAATTTATTAACTAATTATCTACTAATTTAACCGGGGTTTACAACTATCTATTTAAGAATAAAAATAATCATCTGTATACCCAATGAATTGGACATCTAGCATACTTTAATTGTATCTAACTAAACCCATTCCAATAAAATAATCATCCACATAAGAATTAAAATAATCATCCACATACCTACTAAAATGACCATCCATCATATTATGGGTTGACCACACCAAGGTGAAAATAAGGGGTAGACGCTGTTGCATTGTGCGGCGCCGAAGGGGCAGTTGCGAGCCATGGCGAGTTTGTTAGGGGAATGTGGGTGCAATGTGAAGCGTGTGGTGGATAGAGTGGGAAAAACAGCATTTGCGATAGCGATGGAGAATGGACACGTGGAGTTGGGGGATTTGCTGAGTTGGGGGGACATACTGTTTCGGGCGATAAGGGTAGGGGACGTGCACAGGATGGCAAGCTGTTTGACAGTTGATGGAGCGGACGTTAATGGAAGGGACCAAAATGGATGAACCGCCTTGCATTGGGTTGCGTTGAAAGGGAAAGTGAAGAGCGTTGAGGTCTTGATTGATAACGGTGCTGAGGTTGATCCCATTGAAGTTACGGTGCCGTTTCTATCGTGGCGTGGTGGAAAGAGAAAACGTGAATTGAAGGAAGAAGGAAGAGGGTTGAGATGGAATGGAAACGTGATGTGATGGAAGAGGTTACATTGCCTAACCCTAATAATTTAAATTCAAAAATTGATTATTCTAATAAATTAAGAATCTAATTTTAATGATTAATTTAACTTTTTTTTAAACCGTTTATTCACGATATTCAATATTTATATTGTTTATCTGTACTTTTTTTACTTAATTTTTTTTTTCTTTCATAACTCTTAAACACATAGTGTTGGTCATGTTATGTTGTTGTATTTCGATGTCTATGTCTATTAAAAATATTTACGTGGTGATATATGCTTATCATTTGTTTAGTAAGAGATAAATTTTAAAAGAATACGTTGATTCACAATCATACATAAAATATATGTATTCACTATTTAGTATCATATTAAAAAGTTTTTATGAAAATATTAGATATAAGACACATATTTTTATTATAAATTTTTTTAATTGTTATTTTCTA
>NC_029792.2:19848111-19866475 GCF_000816755.2 Arachis ipaensis
TTCTATCCTCGGCATGTTAGAGAAAAGGGGCAATAGCCTCCCAAATTAATAATTTGTATATATAAGTCTAATTATAATTTTTTAGTTTAATTCCCTTTTAATTTTTTATTTTTTTCTCTTCTTAACTTATATTTTTTATGTTGGCCTCTCTCAAAAAAATTTCTACCTCCGCCCTGATCCTCGTTGCATTAATCATCAACAACTTCTTTATTAAAGGTAAAATTGATTTTTAATGACAAATGAATTCATATCTTCTTATAATGTGTGCATGGTTTTACTAAGAAGAATGTTAGATGACTATTAAAATTTTTTATTATCAATTAATTATTAATATTTAAAAATATAAATTAAAATATATTGTTAAATTATTAATTTAAAAAATTAAACTAATGACTAAAAATAATAACAAAAAAATTTTTGATAACCTTCTATCATTTTTCTTTTATTAATTTGAAATAATAAACCAACAAAGCCTTAACCAACTAATGATATTTAGTACATACAAAGCTTTGAATAAGAGAATATTATAGACAATGAAACTATTAAATTTTACTTTTAAGATATGGAATTATCGTTGTTGAGTTAAGAAATTAACTAAATTAATTAATGATGATAAATATTATTTTGTTGGGCAAAGAATATAATTAATATTGATTATTTATAATTACATGAGGCTGAATATTTAATTATTTATTATTGCAGACCAAAACAAATCAATACAGCAGTCCAAAGTGAATGGAAAATAAAACAAGGCTAGTGGGTTAATAACATAAACGAAGCTCAAAGAAAAACAAAGAAAGAAATCAGATGGGCCAAACGAGTTGTATGAATCAAACCCGATCCAAGCCCGCTAGCAACAAATCCCTCCAAGTTGATCTCACATCACAAGCAACGTTCACTTTTGTGTGTTGGTCAAAGAATCAGAAAAGTGAGAGAGAGAGAAAAAGTTTATTCCCTAAGCTGATAACCAAAGAAAAAAGAAAGAGAAAGATTAAGTTTGAAAGGCAGAAATCTAATCAACCATTTCAAACCACATCAAGTTTAGGTAAAGGTTAAAGGTAACCCATTTCCTATTACATGCAAACTGCTTTCCTCTCTTCTTCCCATCTCTCTGCAAGTCCGAAAATGGCATACAAGAGAAAGTTGATTTCTGTTTCAACCTGCTGTGTATCTACGGTCACAAGTGATTCTTGGGGACCAAGTAGCTTCTCAATGGCTCAGATCAGGTTTACCATTGAAAGATTTTTGAGGTTGCTGTTTTATGGCTTTCGGTCAACAAGAGAAGGTGGTGCAGTATTTGTAACCCACTAACTTACCAGCAAGTGCACCGGATCGTACCAAGTAATACCTTATGTGAGTAAGGGTCGATCCCACGAGAATTGATGGATTAAGCAACAATAGTATTTGATAGGCTTAGTTAGACAAACAGAAAAGAGTAATTGAGAGTTCAAAAGCATTAAACAATAAAGAAGAGTTTGAAGACAGGCATGTGAATAGGTGAGGAATAAAATATTGAGAAATCAATTAAGGCTTCAGAGTTATCTATTTTTTGAATTGACTTTTCTTATTAACTAATTTTAATCATGTAAGATTTAATTCATGGCAAACTATTTGTGACTAGACCCTAATTCCTTAGACCTTTCTAGTCTCCTCTAAAATTCATCAACTACCAATTCTTTGGTCAATTAATTCCAATTAGAGGGTGATGATCAAATTCTAGTTTATATGCCACAAGAATCCTAATTATCCAAAAATAAAGGTATTATATGTCACGTATCCCGTTAAATACAAACAATTAGAAATTCAGGATAATATGTTTTCAAGCTATTGTTTAAGTAAAGAGCTTTTCCAAGTTATACAAGAACTCAAATAGAACATGGGTCATACTTCCGTTCCACCCAAATTCATAAAATAAAGAACGAAAACAATTATTGAAATATAAATCAAAACATGAATTAAAATAGAAAATTAATATTATCAATCCATACAATAGACAGAGCTCCTAACCTTAACAATGGAGGATTAATTGCTCATGGAATATGGAATGTAAATTTGTATGGAATAATGTTGTGGAATGTTGTTCTGAAACCACCCTATTGGAATCCCTTTTATAACTAATCCTAATAATTTAAAAATCAAATTTCTAAAATTAAAATTAACATAATATCTTTTCCTCTAATAAGATTTGAATTTAAATTCGAATTAATTAACAAGTCTTCAGCTGATGGGTTGGGGACCACTTGATTTGTCCCTTCTGCAGTTTCTAATCTGTGATTGCTGGGCTAAGAACTGGGTCAAAACAACCCAGAAATCGCCCCCAGCGTCTTTCTGCGTTTTCTGCACGTGGCGCATGTCACGCGTACGCGTCGGTCATGCGCACGCGTCGATGGTCCTTTTTCGCAAGTCACGCGGACGCGTTGATCACGCGTTCGCGTCATTTGTGCAGATTCCAGTCCACGCGTTCGCGTCAGGCACGCGATCGCGTCATTGCGATTTTTTCCATTCCGCGTGGTCGCGTGAGCCATGCGTCCGCGTCGGTATTCGCTAGTCATCTCCTTGGTTTCTTCTCTTTCTCTGCAGAAACTTCATCAAATCCATCCGAATGCTACCTAAAATGAATAAAATTGCACAAAACTTAAAATAGCATCCATAGTGGCTAAAATATAATTAATTCTTAATTAAACTCAACAAGTTAGATGCAAATTCACTAGGAAAAGATAGGAAAGATGCTCACGTATCAGAAGGTCAGAAGCAAAGTTTATAATCTGAGGATTAATGAGAAAAAGTGAGTTTGTGGATTGGTGAAGCACGGTGCTCAAGAAGTTGACCTAGGAAGAAGAATCCAGCAACATGCAACGAGATAAAAGAGGATTTCTACTCATTCAGAAGCAAGGAGAGATAACCCAGAGTATTGAGGTTTTGTTCTGTGAAGAAGTTCTCTGAAGAAGTTTCTCTACTTGGACAGTGCTCTCTTTCAAAGAAGCATTCCGCTAAAAATAAAGAACTGAATCAGAGACATGTAAATTAGGTTTATCACATAGCTAAGAGGCTGTTGATGAAGTCAATCTCCTTCATGTTTTACAGATTGTATTTTACTTTTCAATGTTTATCTTTCTGTAATTTCTTGAGTGAAAAGACATATTGAGAGAGCTCAAGTAAAAGCCATGAGTGGAAAGAGGTTGAGTGATACACTTGAGAGAAAAGTCTAGAGTTATTTTCAGATTTCTTTAGGTATGTCTGTGTCTTGTATCTTGTACCTGTAAGGTATCCCTTTCTTAGTTGGGTTAGCACTAAGAGTGAAGAATTAGGTATTAGCATAGCCAATGTCAAGTTAGGTTAGAACTTGAGTGTGAAAGGATTGTGTCAATCCTGTGGAATTGGTGTATGTAATACTTTTAACTATAGTAAAAAATTCCTCCATTATTGTGGAGAAGACTGGATGTAGGTTGCATAGTACAAGGCAACCGAACCAAGATACATGCTGGTGTTAGCTTCTCTCTTCTCTGCAATGCTCTGTTTTTCTGATATTCATGAGACAAAAATAAATTGTCTCATAAATTTTTACAGCTGAGTTCAAACAGAATCAAAATTCAAAGTTTGCTTTAAAGAGTCATTGCAGTAACTTAAAAAAAAGGCATAGATTCAACCCCCTTCTCTAAGCCTACCACAACCTTCCATCGTTTATTCATTCGTATTAAAATCTCTAATTACCATGCATATTTTCTAGAGTTTATTATCTAATTATTATTTTCAAATAATTATTTATTAATATGTTAGTATTTTAACACATTAAAATTTTTTTATTATTGATAAATGGTTTAAAAATAATCACGCAATGTAAACATAATTTGAAAATGGTGACCATCAGAAATTCTAAGTCTAGAATTCCAATTGAAATGAAAGTTTATTTTAACCTCAAAATGAGAATCTCCCCCTTTGTCGTTTCTTACATAAAAATGAAATCACTAATCTATGTTTTATGCACCTAGCTAATAATAATAATAATAATAAGTTAAGAATGAATACAAGTCCAAATTAAAATAGTCTTCCATGACTAGTGCATATAAAATTAATATGAAACCAAATAATAAACAAAATAGTAGTGGTTCTCCTATATAGATATATGATCATCACCTAGCTACAAGCAATCTCGCAAAAGAGAAGAGATAATAATAATACAAGAAAACATCATAAAATACAAAATAAGAGGAAATATCTAAGGCCAATAAGGGCCCCAGCAAATCAAATGGAAGATATACTCTTCCTTCTCAATGTTATTATTATTGCTCCTCCGTTTGGACACTCTAGTTGCAACATTAGTAGTAGTAGTTGTTGTTGTTGATGATAATGATGATGAGCCATTTCTTCCTACCTTCTCTGGTGATGATGGTGCCAACAATGTTTTCAATGCTGTCTCCATCTTGCACGTACTCCTCTCACCATTCATCTTTCTTTATTAATTTGATATGGCTAGTTCCGATCCAAAGCTTAACTCGCGGGATGCTAAAGAAAATGGATCTCTAATCTCTATAGAAGGAGGGTTTTATATACATAGGTCAATAATAATTTCTTTTTATTTTTTAAATGATAAAGTAGTTATTGTTATAGTTCTGGAGTTTTCTTCGGAAAGTGACACATTGGAAACCATGGTTTAGCTCCCAGATTTTGTAACGCTGGTTTTGCATTCCCACTCATTTTTTGGCCACCTTAATTTTTTCAACCATACTAAAAATTATTCAAAATTATTCACCAATTAATCATTTATGTAAAAATACATAATGATTGAAGTATAAAAAACTTAAATAAACCAATGGGTTGGATATTACATAAATCATCAAAAATTTAATCCGTTAGGTGCATGTTCCTAATGGATATTTCTATGTAAATTGATACAGTTATATTTGATTTATCACTGTTGGTACTAAATCGAATTAAACTAATTCAAATTAGTAGGTAGGCATGCAAATTGAAGGGATTTGATTTGATTTGTACATAAATATTTAGATTTCCTAGTAAATCGAATGACATCAATTCGATTTATTCAATGCTCTTAGTAGCCAAGTAAATCGATTGGAGCTGCTTCGATTTACATGCACGTCAGCTAATGAATAAATTAACACAAGACAATTCGTTTTACTATGTATTCTCTAAGATATATAAATAGATGTAAGTTAATTCGATTTACCATAGTGCAAACGTATATAAATAGCTATGGAATGTGAATTCCTCGTCATAGTGACATGCAATGGCTAGTGATGATAGTTTTTTAGTTCTGGTGCACTACAGATGGTCGATTAAGAAAAAACGCGATCTGGAATTAAATCTACTGATAAGGATTCGCTTAGTGTTTTTCTCAAACCATCAACGAATTTCACCGAGTTTCAGAATACGATAATTCAAAAACTGGGGCTGCAAGGCGTGAAACGGGTGAAGTTATACTACATAATTCCGATTTCGGTGTTGCGGGATGATGTGAAGTATGATTTCTTCATCATAGGCAGCGATAAAGATTTGCAAGTTCTATTCCATTGTCGTCGGCAATTTTCCGAGGTGAGGACCCCCTGAGTTGTTGGCCAAGCTTGTGGATGTGGTCTCTAGTTCAGGAGGTTCTTACCGGAATCTTCAGCCTTCAGCCACGACAGCATGCTCTAGTTCAATGCCTGTTGGTGCCTCTTCATCTGTGCCCGTAATTGAGCCTGAGACAGTTTTGGTCGCCTCCCCATCCTTCGCTGCTAATCTAAACCACACTCGTGACAGAGAAGTAGGTGATATAGGACCCTTCGGTGATGTTGCGATTCCTATAGCCGGTACTCCTAATGTGATACCGGATTCCCGACAAGGTGGAGCACCGGATAGTTTGGAAGATGCACTGCAGGATGATGATGATGATGATGACGTGGAGCCCGCCACGATTGCCGATGATAGCAATGATGACATAGCGAGGAGTATTCCAGCTGAGGGTGGTGGAGCGGCTAGTTCAGGAACTCAACAGTATCCTCTGCACTTTTAAACTTTGGACTTGAATGCCATGAGATAGCAGGGGGTACCTAGTGTGCCTGTCGGATTTGGGGCCAGAGACACACAGGATACATGAAGACTAGCTGAATTTCAAGTCGGTCAGTAGTTATAGGATAAAGAGGAGGTCGTACTGAGCGTGAAGACTTATAGCATCCAATGTGGGCTTGAGTATAAAGTGTTGTAATCTGATTATCGCAAGTACCATGGAAATTGTAAGGAATTTGAAAATGAGTGCACATGGTTGATTAGTATCAGTTTCCGCCTGTGCAAAGGTATTTGGGAGGTAAAACAATACAATGGACTGCATACTTGTCTAGCCACTTTGATATCCGGTGATCACAGAAGGCTTGATTACCATGTGATCTCGACCTTCATACTGCCTATGATTAGAGTCGAGGCTGCCGTTTCGATCAAGGTAAATGCAGAATGCGACAGATGCCCATTTTGGTTTTAGACTGACTTACAAGAGGGTTTGGTTGGCTAAGTATGCATGAGAGGGACTTGGATCAGGAACAACATCAAACCATAAGATATATTGCGCCCTGTTGGTCCAATGAGTGTGCCAACTCTGTAAGGTAGTGGGAAACCATCGATCGCCGTCTCTGCCATCCTTTGACATCAAGAAATAGATGTTCAATGCAGGTGGTGGCCGATGCTGTACTCCTCCAAATTGTGGTAGAACCCAATCTATCTGATGCCACTCTATGATAGCCAAGTAGATCAATGTCATTACAGACCTCTATAACGCCGTGTGTCGTGACTCTAGTATCTCCAGATGCACAACCTGTATGACATTTGACGAGCTGTACGACATCCAAGCGAATTGAAAAGAGAATTTAGGTCGAAATAAGTCATCATGACCAGTAACGACACAAAATATCTGAAGAATAAAACACTAAAGTGTATGAATCTCACATCGTCAGGATGAAGTAAATCTATTCTCAGTCTGCAGTGCATAACTCGAGATCCCTTCTCACTCGACCTGACCACCTGCCACCCAAGATATGTTATCAACAAGTATCGAAAAAATAGGAACAAAGAAAACAACTAGTAATCAATTGGGTACCTCGTCCCCAAGGGCTAGTGAAAAGCGTCAAAGAAATTGCCAGAAGATCCATGGTTGGAGGAGCTGCAGTGAACCTGCCAACTTAACCATGTACTTGTTGGCCATACGGCATAGGCACCTACATAACCACGATAGAGCGGTAGATCTCCAGCTATATCTGCCCATGTCCTCTAATCTCGCTACGTACGGCAGCCACCTGATATGCATGCGGGTGCTAAACTTGTCACCTGACTGTCTCCTCGTCTGCACCCTCGAGAAGGTCATTGAATATCTCCTGCATCCAAGTGCACTTCACAATGAACTTGTCGATGTAGTCTAGTGGTGGCGACACACCCAACAACTACTCGAACCAAATCCATGCCAGACGGCCACCGTCGATGTATCGCTCGAAGTTTGTTAGACATTCGTTAACGTACTGTCCGTTGATCGGGAGTCCTATTTGGTAGGCTACATCATGTAACGTAATCGTGCACTCACCGAATGACAGATGAAATATATGCATCTCCGGATGCCATCTCTCCATAAATGCACTCACTAATGGCTCATCCAACCTAAACCAATGGTCGTTGAGCCTCGCGAGATGGACCAGGCCAGCCATCTGCAAGTATGGCATAATCCTATCGTCTAATAACATACCATACTACCTCCTCATACTTGTAATACAGCAGTGAGGCTGCATGACAATGACAAAATTCTCTATTACGGATAATTTAATCAAAAAATACTTTAACTAAAATTAGATTAAATTCTAACGGAACATAGTTAGTCTACTATTTAAGTCATTAATCTAACATTTCATAATTCAATTTTTTAAATAAATTTAATCATTCTAAATTCTGTCAAATGTTCTAATGCTTACTTAATCCAACACTTTAAATCCAAATTAAATTAAATTAAATTAAACTCCACAAAATTTCTAACCTCATTAAACTTCTAACATTAAAAACTCACAAATTCTATCCAAACCTGTTAAATCTACCCGTCAACATACTTAATCACCCCTTAACCAACATGCATTTGTGATTTCAATCTTGTAACACACAACTAGCCCTATATCAATACTCGGGTACCCTCAATACTATAACAATTATTTAAAGGGTAAAGATTCTAATAATTCTAATATTCAAGTTCTAAGCGATTTAATATTACTAATCTTCTAATACACTACAACCCCTAAATCAATACTCTAACTACTACTTCAAGTTTAAACATTCTAATAATTCTAATAATTAAGTTCTAATCAATTTAATATCACTAGCAATTATTTATTTCTGAAAGAAAAATAAAATAAAAATTTAAATTTCGTTTACTAACCTCTTCATGCACGCTATCAGCAATGTGCGCAACTTCGTCCAATCGATATATTCGATTTGGGTCACCTTCTATTTCTGCAATATCAATCTTGTACTATATATAGATTGTTTTTATTTCTCTGGATGTTACGTGTTGGACTGGTGAAATGTAATTCGAATCAAACGAATTCGAATTCTATATATAGGGATTTGGCATTAAATTGAATGAGGCATATTCGATTTAGTAGGATGTAATTCGAATTTAGCCAATTCGAATTATTATGGGCACAAACTTTGAACTAATTCAAACTATCCAAATTCGAATTACTACGAGTGACATGAAATCACGTGCATTGCTTAGTAAATTGATTAAGACTAATTCGATTTAGTAGAAGTATTGGTAAATTGACATGCCTCAATTCAATTTATATTTAGTAAAATGTTTTTTTATAAATCGATACATGTTAAGGTGATTTATTATTATAACTTGAATTCGAATAACACTAATTCAATTTATATAATTATATGCATCGGTAATTCACGTAATATTTTTTGTTTTGGGTAATTTATATAAATTTGAGTGATTTTTGGTTTAATTAAGTGATTTACCTCATATATATACATAATTAAACTCTAAATAGTCAGTTAGATTCATATTTATAGTTAAAATATAAATAAAACTAGCATCACTTTAATTTCGGTATTCAAATATAAGTAAGTAATGGTTTTTAATTTTTGATAATAATCTTTTATATTAAATTTGAATTAGAATGATTGGATTGTTGTTATTGGATCCAAGCTTAACCTAAATTGCAACCAAACACACCTTGCGGCTCCCATGGATTTTGTGACACTGCTTTTGTAATCCCATTATTATCATCTTAATTTCCACCACCTTTATTGTTTAAACCACCAGTTTCTCTTTGGCTACTATTTATCATTCATAATCATTATCACATACATAATTCATTATTTTTTCTAGTTCTTTGAACACGTAATATCCTTTTCTCTCTCTTTTTTTTTAATAAAATAAAATAACGAGAGATATGGGTTTTTGAAAGGGGAATATTAATGTAACATCAGGTCACGTAACAATCTATAATTATAGGACAAATGTTAGAAACTTAGAATTATCCTCGAAGTTGAATTTTAAATAATAATGGCAAGGAGAATATGATTTTTTTCCCTTTTCTTTTCCCCCTATAGTTGTTAGTTGATTCTTAATTTATCATAATCAAATTAGTGTTTTCCAAAAAAGAAATACTCTAAGGTAAATATAGACTGAAAAAGAAAAATTTAACAATTTATTGATTATTAAATAGGACTCATCAATCACACACATAATTTTTAGAGTGTTTAGTAAGAACGATTATATTATGTATACATTAAAATCAGTTATCAAAATCAATCATCAATATAAAATACGTATTAAAATATAAATATATATTAAAAATAAATTAAATTATATATGTATTTATAAATAAATATATTAATAACTACCCCTCCCTTGCCGCGAGAGTGAGAAGATCTCTTCAGCTCGTGATTCTTGGAGGCTCCTTCCTTCAGTCCGCCGGCGACATGATCTGAAGCATGCATGGTTACTGAGGCCACCGGCTTGGGAACACGGAGCCTTTGTCGAGACTGCGCCGCCGTCCCACGAAGCTGTCTCCGAAGCAGGTGCCTGGGCATCACCAACAGCGCTCTGCTTCCTCCTCTTTCCAAGATCCATAATAACCTCTTCCCGTTAGCAATTCGGAGTATTGGGTAGACTCCACTCCAAATGTCTTCCGGCGCCTCAACCATTCAGTCTGAATTGATACTCTCCCTTTGTCAGAACTCGAATCTGGATGCCACTCCCTTTATCATAATTTGAACTCGATGACCTCCATCTTTTGCCTCCACTGGAACCACTCTGGCCCTCCTCTTCCTCACGTTCCCGCAGCACGATCTCAGACACAGCGTCGCCTTGGGTTGTATGCAGATCTTCTGTCTCAGATCATTGACGATCTGGATGAAATCCTGACACTCTTGGCTCTTTGCTTGGTTCGAGCTTCTCTATTTGCCTAATTTTAATTATCCAGTAATTCTTGTGTAATTGTTGATTTACATTCGAAGCTCTGTTCTAATAATGCTCTGTATTTCTGTAGGTGGTTTAGTGCTCCAGTTTGCTCGTAGTGTCTCTGCTTCTGCCGCTTTCGCCACTGCATGAGCTAGACGATTTCCATTTCTGGGGGTCCAAGTCATTCCCTTTTCAGGTAAATTCGCCATTAAAATTTGAATGTCTTGGAATATGGCCATAGCCTCTCCTAAAGCTATTTTAGATTTGATAGCTTGAGCTAGCTTTAGGTTGTCAGTTTCTATTAAGGTTCTGCCCATTTGTAAATTATTCACTATGATTAATGCTTGTCTTACTGCCTGGACTTCTGCCACAGTACTTGATGTGGCTTGGATTTTTCCTGAAAAACCTAATATGATTCTTCCTTTGTGATCTCTGATAACCACAGCAATTGCACCAGTTCCTGTATCCTTCCTGAATGCTGCGTCAACGTTCGCCTTCAACCAGTTTTCAGGGGGAGGTCTCCATTTCACCAGGTTTGTTTTACTTTTATTACCTTCTGTTTTCTGTGTGTGCTGTTTTTCTGCTAGCTTCCAGTAGATTTCCTCTAGTGCTTTAGCCCTGTAGATTGTCCATTTAGGATTTACATCCTGCTGCTGAAACAGTTTGTTATTTCTTGTTTTCCATATTTCCCACATGAGAAATCCTAGCTTGCTGATCCTCTTCTCCATGTCCTCTCCCCCACCTGCTCTCAACTTCTTTATACATTCGACCACCCAATTTCCGATAGAACTTACTGTCTCCACTGTTGGGGTCCATTGGCATTCCGCTCCGAACCATGCTGCCCTAGCCCAATCACAAAGTAGTAGTGCGTGTTCTACTGTCTCTGGACTTTTTAAACATATCTGGAAAACTGGATTTGGTGCCATCTTTCTTTTATATAAGTTAGAACCTACGGGTAATATATCATGACAGGCTTTCCATAAAAACATTCTGATCTTCTGTGGTACTTCCATTCTCCATACCTCCCTCCATATCTCCCTTTTGTCTTCACTTGTTGATGGATTTCCATATTTGCTATTCTGCTCAACTCTTCTTGCAGCATAGTATCCAGTTCTTATTGAGTAACTCCCATCTTCCCTCCATGGCCAATACAGATGATCTTCTTTGTTCACTACACTAACAGGGGTGCTAAGTATCTCCTTGCAAATTTCTTGGGAGAATCTGCTCTCGATCTTCTTTTTATTCCAGCCTTCCCCATTTACAATGAGATCCTTAACCTTTGAGTCATCTGTGCTGTTTGTGTTGAGAGGGCTGCTCCTGCCTGCGATCCAATTGTCTTTCCAGATGCTCACTTTGGAGCCATCTCCTATGCTCCACTTTGCGCATTTCCTTAATAGCTCTCTTCCATGTAAGATGCTTCTCCAGACCCATGAGGCGCCTTTTTTACCCGTTGCTGTCCAGAAGTTGCCGTCCGGGAAATACAACGATTTCAAAATTTGTACCCAGATTGCATTTGGATTTTTGAGAGCTCTCCATGCTTGTTTTGCCAGGTAGGCAGTGTTTTGTTTTTCCAGGTCTTTAAACCCCAATCCCCCTTCACTCTTGCTATCAGTGATGCTATCCCACTTCTTCCAATGAATGCCCCGTTCCTTCCCCGATGCTGCCCACCAGAATCTCGCGACCTTCGTGGAAATTCTCCCGCAAAAGCTCTTCGGGAACTTTATCACATTCATGATATACGATGGTATTGCCTGAATTACCGATTTTATTAGAGTTTCTTTGCCTGCTTGATTCAGCAACCTTTCTTTCCACCCTTCTAGTTTATTCATGATCTTCTCTTCAATCCATGCTAGAGCTTTGTTGTGAGATCTTCCCCATATGGCTGGTAGCCCCAAGTACTTTCCTGGCGTGTCCCATGTTTTCATTCCTAAAATCTCTTCTATGTCTACTCTCGTTTGTATCGGCACTTGACTTCCAAAGGAGATGCCTGACTTGTTCATATTAATTCTTTGCCCGGATGCCTCTGTGTATTCGTTTAGTACGGTTATGATCTGAAAAATCTCCTCCTCCTTCGCCTTCGCAAAAATAATGCAGTCGTCCGCAAACAACAAGTGAGTAATAGCCGGAGCTGTTGGGGCTATCTTTAGACCCGTTATATTGCCTTTCTCTTTAGCCTGCTGCATAAGAATCGTGAATACCTCCGCTGCTAAAATGAACAGGTATGGGGATAATGGATCCCCTTGTCTAAGACCCCTCTGAGGCTTTATCTTCTTCGATAACTCACCGTTGACTCTTACCCTATAACTCGCACTTCTAACACATTTCATCACCCAGTCAACCCACTTCTCAGCGAACCCAAATTTCTTGAGCACTTTTTCGAGAAAATCCCATTCCAGCCTGTCATACGCCTTGTTCATGTCTAATTTGATTGCAACATTTTCTGATCCATCTCTTCCTTTCCTATTTAGGCTATGGTAGACTTCTTGGACGATTACTACATTATCTTGTATGAGCCTTCCACCCACAAATGCACTTTGGGTAGGGGACACTATATCCTCGAGGAGCCCTTTTAGTCTCAACACTATGACCCTGGTTATTATTTTGTAAATAAAATTGCAACAACTAATTGGTCTTAACTGATTGAGTTCTTCCGGATCTTTTACCTTTGGAATTAAAACTACTATGGTTTCGCTAATCTCTTCCGGCAAGAACCCGTTCCGAAAGAATTCTCTGACTACTGCACATACCTCTTTTTTGATTATCTCCCAGTGCTTTTGATAGAACAGTCCATTCAGGCCGTCTGGTCCAGGAGCCTTGAGGCTGCCCATGCTGAAAACTGCTTTCCTGATTTCTTCTTCTGTGACCTCTGCGATCAGCTCCCTGTTCATGTCTTCCGAGACTCTTACTGGAATCTTGTTTACGACTGACTCGCAATTCCTTTTATTGTTTGAAGTAAAGAGCGCATCAAATCGTTCCTCTATGTGCTTCATGATTTCTTTCCTGTTTTGTATCCAGAAGCCCGCCTCATTTTTGAGCTTATCGATTCGGTTCCTTCCCCTTCTTTGAATGGTTGTAGCATGGAAAAAAGCTGTGTTCTTATCTCCCCATTTCAACCACTTCAACCTAGCTCTTTGTCCCCAATATTTTTCTTCCTGTTTCCATAATGCAGCTATATTCTCTTTTATATGTTATATTTTCTCCTGTTTTTCTTGTGTTAAATCTGAATCTTGTAGCTTCGTTAATTCCTCCTTCAGCTTGCGAATTTCTTGATCTGCTCGTTTCAGAGTCCTCTTGCTCCACTTTTTAAGCTCCTCTTTACAATTTTTCATTCTTGTTGTTATTCCTTTCCAGACGCATCCTTGGACATCTTCCTTTTCCCATCCCTTTTTTACCGTATTCTCGCAATCCTCATGATCGGTCCAGAAGGCCTCGAATTTGAAACTTTTCTCTGTCCTTTGAACTTGATTTATGTCCAAAACCAATGGGCAGTGATCAGAACTGATGGCTGGCAGAGCTTTGAGTGATGCCTGCTGATATAATATTCTCCATTCCCAATTTACTAATGCCCTATCTATCCTTTCCCTGGTGATGAATCCATTTCTTGGATTTCCGAACCATGTAAATCTTCCTCCTTTTATATCTAAGTCCATAAGGTAATTCATATCTGCAAACTGCCTAAATTCTCTCACCTGATTCTGTGGCTTTGGATGTAGCCCAATTTTCTCTTCTTGGCTTAAAATGTCGTTGAAATCCCCGATGAATAGCTGTGGCTCCCCCTTGTTGTTGTTATTCGCTGTGATTGTCCTCCATTGTTCTTTTCTCCTTCCAAAACATGGATTCCCATATATAAAGTTACACTCCCATATTTTTCCTTTTCTATCATCAATACGAGCTTTTATATGATTATCGCACCAAAAGTAAATATTAATATTATATATTTCATTCCACAAAAGGCATAGCCCTCCGGACAGTCCCCGGGGTTCTATGTGAAATACATTTTCAAAATGTAGCCTTCTTTTCAACTTTTTAATAGTACTTTCTCTAGCTCTAGTCTCCATTAGATATACTATTGCAGGCTTGAATTGTTTGCACATACTGTGCAATTCAGAAACTGTCGCGGGAGCTGCTACCCCGCGGCAGTTCCAGCTTATGATGCTCATGGTTGAGTTGGGGGCATGTGTAGGCCCGCCTCCTCAGCCGTTATGTCTTCCAAGTTATCTCTGATCTGTGATCCTTCCTCATGCGCTCCTCCTTCTGTTATGCTTCTCCACCTTCTGTTCTTCTTGTTGGCCCTCGACATTTGCGTACCTTCCTCTTCTTCTTTCTGAAGTTTTACATTTCGCTCCTGTTGGTCCTCTTCCCTTCTTCTTTTCAGCTTTAACTTTTCCTCCATCCTTTGGATAAGTTCTGTTTCGTATTCTCTGGCCACTACTATTGCTTTACTATTTTTCTGCTCTATTTCCTCCTCTTCTTCTGCTAATTCTACATAATAAAAGCCTCCTTCACTCTCTGTGATTATCTGTTTTCCTCTCTGTTTTGACTGTTCCTTATTTGTTCCAGAGTGTCTTGTTGGTCCGTCAACGTCCATGTTATTTCTGTATTGGGCCTCATCTTCTACTTCTTTTCCTATGTTTTTCTTCCTATTTTCTTCAGCCATATTTTTATTGAACTCCATCAAAATTTCTCTAATGGTAAGGTTCCCTTCTCCTTCACTTGGCCCAGTTCTGATTTGCTGTCTATTCATATTGGGCCTTTGGTTAATGAAAGCCCATGTCCCTCTGTTTGTACTGTCCATTCTTCTCATGCTTGGCCCACCTTTCTCTTTATGCTTCCTAGGAATCTTGCTGCTGTCCTCCTCATTTTCTTCTGCATTGTCCTTATCCTTGGCCTCATTCACGTTTCTCATTGTTGCTGACTCACTAGCTTGCTGATTTTGTTGGATGGCTTCTTCCTTCTTCCCTTTTTTATTATTTGCTGTCCCATCATCATTTATCATGCAGATACTGTTGTGTTCCTCACCGTTCATTTCATCATCCTCAGCCCCTTTACCTTGATCTTGCACTTCTTGTATTGCCACTTGTCTCTCCCCTATTTGCTCTTGTGGATTTTCTGCTCTTCCCCAAGATTTGGCAGAGGCACTGGCTTGAGAGCTTCTTACTCCCCCTAGACTTGACCCCCCTCTGTCCTTCTGTGCCTGTCTTTTCAACCACTCCCTCCCTTGCAAACTTCTTTCACGCGCCTCCCACAACTCCTCCACCCAATTGTTCTGTTCCTCCTTTCTCCTCCTAATGCCTGCCTTTCTTGCCTCATTTTCTATTGACCTCAGACCTGGAGTTGTGAGTTCAGGCCCATATCTGGGAATTTCTGGGTTTACTAATGATCTCACTAGTTCCTCCCCACATGCTCTTTTGTCATGCCCAATTCTCCCACACTTGTAACAATAATCATACAGTTTTTCATATTTGAAATCAGCCCATGACTGGCTTCTATCACTTCTTCTAAACCAGAATCCAGTCTTCAGTGGTGCTTGAACATTTATCTCCACTCTCACCCTAAGGAAGGATCTAAGCATGTTTCCTTCAACAAAGGGATCTTCAGCACTTATCACTCTCCCTAATGTGGCTCCTATCTTCTCAGCATTTTTTATATTTATTTTATCATAAGGCAATCCATGTATTTGAACCCAAATAGGAAGCTGATTGTAGTTTACCTCTTCTATGGACAGGTTTGGGCTCCACCATTGCAGACTCAGCATGTGCCCTTCTATCCTCCATGGTCCACCTTCATATGCTCTTCTTGCTTCCTCCTGGCTCTTGAAGTTCAAGATAAATGAGTTTGGTCCTGCATTAGTGATCACTAGACCTTGTGGATCTCCCCACATGTTGAGGATCGTTTTGCGTACTGTGACCGTATTCAACACCTTTTCCGTCAACACCCGGCCAACTAGCTTCTGATCTGTCTTTTCTCCATGTTGAGTTGAAGATTCTTCCAAGTCTAGAACATCCCCTTCCATGGCTGTGTTTTCTATCCTTTCCATAACTTGTCCTGCTGAGTTGTATTACTTTTCTGTTCTGTCCCTCTCCTTTGTTTTGTGATTATCTTTGAGCTTATATTTGATCTGGACTTGAGTAGTTGTTGTGATTTAAGAGCTTCGCTGTCGAAGCAGTATAACTCCACTCCTGGAGAGCGTGAGGCTCCACTCTTGGAGAAGTTGGCTTTGTTAATGTTCTATATTTCTGTAAGTGGTTTAGAGGCAAGTGAACTTTCAGGTGTGTTAGATATGTAGGGCTTTTTATGACTATGAAGTTTTTTGTTGAGAATTCAAATCTTAAAATTTGCTTTCATGTATATTTTGTGTGAATCATGTTAACTCCACAATTTAAAAAGAAGAGGCAGCAAACAAAAATCTGTAGTCTTTTGGGGCCTTGTAAAAGAAGGCTTAATAGTTGGGCCAACTTATTGGGTTTCAAAATAATGGGCCAGATATTATAAAATTGGGTCAATAACATTAATGGAATAACCTCATTGGGCAAGTAAATTCAAATCATGTTATGAACGAGTTTTAATTCCGACAAAAAAAATACAAGAACGAAAAATTATTGTTATAAAGCCTGACAAGAAAAAAAAAATATCTGAGTTTTAATGAAAAAAAATAATCACAGCCTCAAAGTCACAGGTAAACAATTTATATATAAACTCTGTTAGGTAACTAACATCGAATCAACTAACTATTAGCCAATTTGTCATTAACTAGTATTTTTTATTTTTAAATTATTATTTATTAATAATTATTTAAATTTTATTTTTTAAAAAATATATAATCAATAAATATTAATTATAGTTGTTTAAAATTGACTGATTAAGAATTATTTACTTATATTTTTTCTTTGTATATTCATTGAATGGGAAACAAAAACCAAAGAGAATTGAAAGCCTCGTTAATTAAAAGATCTTGGTTGAAGAATGGAAATTAAGAATAGAATAGAAGTAGGTCAAAAGAGGGATATTTCCTTAGCTTGTTGGTGAGAAAAAGAAGAAATTAAAAAGCAAAGGAATGTTATAATAATTCCCATAATGAATTTCTCAACGAACAACTAACCCACACCAACAAACCTAGCCCACATTTGTTAATGCCCCCTACATCAAACACCACCTAACCTAATCCCTCATAATGAATGCCCCTTACCCTCCATTTCTCAATCCAACCCATGCCTCATTACTTTAATTAACAACCTCATATCAATATCATATTCTTTTGATACTTACATCAATGCATCATTCATCGCATCGTTTTGAAAAATTTAATATTCATATTCAGATATTATAAAAATATAGATTTTTATAAGGTTACCTTTTTTTGTATTTTACTACTCGCATGTTGCTGTGTTGGATCAAAACTATTTGACTAGTGTTAAAGCTATTTTTATAATAACATACAATTATATGGAATTAGTCCATAATATGTACTTCGTTAAAAACATATCAAAATGCATTATTATATCATTTGAAATAAAAAATCATATAAAATATGTTACTTCTATCTTCTAGGAAAATTCCCAATTACATCAATATATTGTTTCTATAAACATTTTATCAAATGTGCTCCTAACAAATTACAAGCTTAAGGAAATTCTTATACATACAGCTTCAAAACAAGGAAACAATAATTTTAGAAAAAGTCTAGGGGCAGCAACTTTTGTATTTCCTGGCCAACACTTAACTATCAAAATAAAAATGAGTGATTTCTCACCATTAGATGTAATCTCATACCATTAAAAATACTATTGATAGCTAATTGATGGTTACAAAACACCAAAATTATTGGCCCTAGCATTCCTCATAATTTTATTCTATATGATTTATATAATTTTATTTTGTTATCTTCATTTAATCGGGCATTATTACATGGAAAATCTCAATAAAGAAAAA
>NC_029792.2:19866487-19868727 GCF_000816755.2 Arachis ipaensis
TACACTATAAGTATATCAAAATTAAACTTTTTTTAATTCAATAATGAGTAATTTATTAAATCATACAAATTTCTTTTCTCTCATATTTGCAACAGTTAGACAACTTTGAATGTAATATAAAGCCATTAAAAGTAGTCTTGTAACGGTGGTTATTTAAAAGTTTCTTATGAAATTAAGAGTGTTGCTATCAGATTAATTACTAAACAGATACAATTAAAGATTTAAAAATTTAGTCATTTAATAGGTGTTTAAACTTTTTGTTTTTATTTTTCAGTAAAAAAAATTATTTATTATTTTTTATTAGTTTTATCATTTGTTAATGAGTTTATTATCAATAATTTTTTTAATTAAATTAGACCAATTGGAAGATAGATTTTCTGTAAAAAAAAAAATTGAATGACTTGATCATATTTTTGAATGATTAAGTATGAAAAAGATGACAAACATAATTATTAGTCAAAAACTCAAAATCATCAACAAATAACTTCGAGGTTTATTGAAAGGTAAAAATTCAGGTAAAGTCGACTTCACGTGAAGTTGATATTTGAGAATCATTAGATAAAAATTTAGTCAAATCAGTCAAATCATCTAACGGCTCTCAGATGTTAACTTCACGTGAAGTCCACTGCATCTGAATTTCCACCTTATTGAAAAGATATTTACACCAACACAAATTCAACAGCTCACCTTTTATAGAGGTAATCTTGATTGGTTATTAAAATCTCGTGTATTTAACACTTTCCAATAAACTTAGTCATTTAATTAACTTATGATAAATTGATAATAGAAGGTTCCTTATATTTAGCATGAATTAGAAAAGATATTCATACCAAAGTAGAGAAAATTTTACATAAAAACAAAAAAGTAAATTAAATAAATAAAATATAAAATCGTAATAAAACGAGTCCTTTATAATTAAAGCAATTTATTAATGTGTTGGCCTATATTCTTTATTAATAGCAACCATGTGCATTACTGCATTGTTATTCGAAGTATGAAAGAAAGGTTTTGTGAAATAATATTTTTTATTTAATATTTTTTTCTCATAACCTTTTTTGGTTCTACTTAATAATATACAATAAAAAATTACGCTTTACAACTTCAATTTAAGAAAAAAAAATTAACCTCAAATTTTGGCCCCAAATATTTTCGTCAAGTCTCATGTATTTAACACTTTACGATGAACTTCTTGATTGGCTATTTAAATCTCGTGTATTTAACACTTCACAAATCACAATAAACTTATTCAGTAGTTCCACACTTTACGAAACTAGTATTTTTATATTTTATTAATTTATAAGTTATAACTATTTAAATGCAGCAAAAAATTACTTGGATCACCTAAAATAAAATCTGATACCTGGTATCATCCAAAGTCTAAATTTATGTAATTGAATTAGACTAAATACAAAGTCTAAATTTATGTAATTGAATTAGACTAATTCGAATTATAACTTTTAACAGTAAATCGAATTAAGTAGAGTAGATTTAGTAGGTAATGTTGTATTTGGAGTAAATTAAAATAGACTATTTCGATTTATACAAATATGGGATAAATCGAATTAAGTGGAACGTTAGATTTTTCATGGTAACTCGAAGTAGCGTAATTCGATTTATATGTATAGAGACCTATAATTATAAATCGAAATATGTTGATAAAATTTATTAAATTTGTGGCAANCTAAAAATTTAGTAAATCTAATAATCTATTTTAATTTATGATTGTAGGTTTCTATACATGTAAATCGAATTAGGCTATTTTGATTTACCATAAAAAATCTAATGTTTCATAAATCTAGCTTACCTAATTCGATTTACTCCATACTTATATAAATTAAAATACCCTATTTCGATTTACTTTAAATGCAAGGTTACCTACTAAATCTACTCTACCTAATTCAATTTATATAAATTTAAATTTTAAGTGATACACGTATCATGTTTTATTTTGAGTGATCCTAATAATTTTTTGCTGCGTTTGGTTTACTGAGGTATTTTGCCCAATATTTTTATTATCATAGAACTATAAAAGTTTAGAAATACTTGGGCAACTTTAAGTACATTATTCATGCGTATTTTAAAAACTTGTTTTTTATCGAAACTTTAATATATGCTAGGTTGATTAGATGCAAGATTATTTCATGTGTTAAAGAATATGTATAACAGACCTACTATGTAATACAAAAATGTACTTATGTATAGTAAAAGTTAGCTATTATATATTTATGTATATTGATTTA
>NC_029792.2:19868934-19874504 GCF_000816755.2 Arachis ipaensis
ATCCACGTTAGGAAGAGGGGGTGTGCATTAAATAAAACGCTACCTGATAACCTGAAGGGACACGTTGCGACCGCACGGCGCGTCCGCATAAAGTCGTTCATAGCAGAACACACACACACACACCCTTTCACCTTCTGTTTCTTCTTTTTCTTCTTCTTCTTCAATTTCAATAACTCCAAAACACATAAGCCGTTCCAAAACGCTGCGTTTTACTTACAATATTCCCAATTACAATTCACCCCTAATCTGATCACACCTTTTCTTTTTCTTTTTCCGGCGCCACTATGGCAATCGCCGGCGGCGCCCACACGCCGCGCTCCGAAGCTAACCTCTTCAGGTTCTGCCCCTTCTGGAGCTCCGGCAACGCTTCTTCTTCTTCTTCTTCTCTATCTTCTTCAGCTCACAACAACCATAACCACCGCTCCGAAGGGAACAACACTGCTACTTCTGCTTCTGCGTCTTCTTCTTCTTCTTCTTCTGCCAAAACAGTGTCGGCGGTGGCGAGGTCGCTGTTCCCTCCACGTCGAAGGCTCCGTCTCGATCCTTCAAGCTGCCTCTACTTTCCATGTAAATTCTGAATTTCGCACTTGTATTGATTTTCTCTCTCTACGTTGACTTTTGACTTTTTTGCTCTCATTGAATTTGATTTTAGTTTACTTTCACAATTTGTCAATTCGTTGAGTTTTCTTGGATTGAAATTCAGCTCTTTTACTTTGGAAGCATTTTAATTTTAATTTTGTTTCTTTTTTGGGATGTTTGACCTTATTAGTTATTATTATCTGCAAAGGAAATGGAGTTGTGGTTTTTATTTTCAATGGTTAAGAAAAGGATATTACTTTTTTTTAATAGTATTATTTTTAATCAACTGCGTCACGTGTGTGTAAAATGATAACATAAACGATGAAATTGATATCTTTCATTGGGAGCTCTCAGAAATGGATTAAAGACACTAAAAAGTAAAAAACCAAAATTTATAGCTAAATATAAACTATAAATAATGATAGATGGGAAATTTAGAATAAACAATTGTGTTTTTCCCTCTTATATTGATCCCCCTCCCCCTCCAAAGAAAAAAAAAAAAGAAAAATAGTTTTCTTTTTTTCTTAATAATTTTGTTTACCCATGTGAAGTACTGATTAAATAAGAAAAAGAAAATTTTGGTGCCGTCTTTGTTAATGATTATTACTGAATTTGGGTTTTTGTTTGTTATTTCAGATGAACCGGGGAAACAGGTTAGGAGTGCGGTTCGTTTGAAAAACACAAGCAAGTCGTATGTTGCTTTCAAGGTATATTGTTTCTGTGGACTCATCTGGTGTGTCTCTAATGTGGCTTCACTGGCTTCAGAAGTATGTATGCTTTTTTTTCACTTGTCGTGGTTCTCTGAGCATTGAACACCGACACACAGCAGGACAAGGACGAATTTATATATAGATGGACCTGTCTCTCTTGTGTCAGCTTTTGTGTAACTCTGTTTGTGATGTGTCATGTTTCACCAATAAAATTGGGGAAAAATATCAAAATATTAGGATGTCTAGTTTTAACTAATTAATTCATTTTTTATTCCTTTTACACATGTTCTGTTTATGTTGTTGTCTTACTGGCTTCTGAAATAACCCTTTTTATCAGTTTCAAACTACGGCACCAAAGAGTTGTTACATGAGGCCTCCTGGTGGTATTATTGCTCCTGGTGAAAGCTTGATTGCAACCGGTAATTTTCGTTTTCGAAAGGAAAATTGATTATCAGCTTTCTTAAAATAATAATAAAAAAGTTTATTTATGTCAATGTTCCTTTCCAAATTTGGTTGTCAGTGTTTAAGTTTGTGGAGCAACCTGAGAACAATGAAAAGATGTCAGATCAGAAGAACAAGGTGAAGTTCAAAATCATGAGTCTCAAAGTGAAAGAAGGAGTGGACTACGTACCTGAGCTGGTATGTTTTGTACCTTCTCATATCATATTTTAGTACCATCTCAGTGAAGAGAGTGGGAGAGGGATGATAGGAATCGGGATTTCTTTGTTGCAAAAGATGAAAGTAACTTTAATGGTTTTATTCAGTATCATAAAGGTAGATTTACCAAGTGTTGTGCCTTTTCAAAAAACTATAACCCAATAGAGCTCCAAAACTTACATTGGGCATCAAATAGAATGATTAACGTTCAAATGTTGTGTGTGCTGTTGGCACCCCATTTTAATGTCAATGTGGACTATTATCACAGTAATTTTGATAGTAAGCCCCAATTTTGTTAGTTCCTTGTAGAAGAATTCATCTTGATATTATCTATACCTATATTATCATTGATTGCCCAAGAGCTGAAACGGCTATATTGTTCCCTCCTTTGAAGCCTTGCATGGAGCATGGATTTTATTTCTTTAAGCCAGGAAAAGATAACTCAACTCAACATGGGTTGCTTCTTAAGTTGGCAATCAGCTTTCTTTGGAGAATTCGAAGGACTCATAATGTGCAGACATTTCATTACTGGTTAATGTAAATTGGGAAGAGACCTAAACAGTTTGATATGAAGGGTTATAAGTTGAGTTGACTAGATATTACTTTTTATTGTCTGCTTGGACCTTGGAAAATACAATCTTGTTTCAATTGACTTGACGTATTCTTGCCCTCGGTTTTATCATAAATGGTCATTATGGTCACCTTTTTCGGCGAAGGAAAAAGTATGACCAGAAGAATTAGATAGAGGCTGAGAGTATGTGTATGGGTCAGAGGAACAGAAACAGAGACTTCACACAAAATCCAGACTTTAAAAAGATCCAGAGATATATCTTCACATGCTTAGATGACGCTTTTCTGTAATTCATGTGTTTGTCAAGCAGTTGTAATAGGTTATGTGTTGCTTGAATGTTGAAATTCCATCCCTTTCAGAACCAGTTAATGTTCAAAAACGGATTTTCTTGCAGTTTGACGAACAAAAGGATCTAGTCTCAGTGGAACGAATCTTGAAGGTTGTATTTATTGATCCAGAAAGGCCTAGTCCTGTAAGTCAAAATTATCTGTGTAGTGAAACTATCTCAGGATAGTATTGATGTGCACTGGTAACGGCAAATTGGTATTTTTAGGCTTTGGAAAAACTGAAGAGACAGCTTAATGAAGCTGATGCTGCAGTTGAGGCTCGAAAGAAGCCACCTCCTGTGGAGGTGGGTCCTCGTGTTGTAGCTGAAGGACTTGTAATTGATGAATGGGTATGTAAAATCTTCTGACTATAGTTTGTTCCATTTCAATGTTATTTAACATTAATTTTGTATTTCACATATCTTTTACCTTCTAAATTTCCTCCAAATGTGTATAGAAAGAAAGAAGGGAGAGGTACTTGGCCAGGCAACAAGTTCAAGCAGTAGATTCAGTGTGAAAAGCAATTTGTTCTTCCAGTTAGTGTTTTTGCTCAGAGGAAGATGCCTGGTTGCTATGATATAGGATGATTCATTATATTATGATTGGAATAGGTTGTGAAAATATTTGGCTTTTTTTGGAGGAGCATTCCGAGGTGTACATAGTAGAGTTTGCTTGTTTGTTAAATAAATATAAGTCTCACTCACTTCCATCTTCTTGTGAAATGATGATCGTTGTTTAAATAATGGATTATTCATGAACATATCATTCTTTCGTTGTGCTTCTATGTTATGATGAAACATAAACAAGCACATTCACCTCTGTAATATCTGCATCAAATGAAATTCTCACTTGTGCATGCTTGTTTGATTCCGAGACATTTTCTTTGTACAAGTGTTCTTGAAGGTTAATGGCTAGTTTTCTTGGAAGCATGTTTAACAATTTGTCTTAAGTTGCAAATACCAGCATGCAATGTAACTTTCAATGCAGTTTTTCAAGCATAAAAAACCATTTAAAACAGTGCTCATATGAAAAGGAAGAACAGAAAGAAAGAGGAGGGAAAATAGATATAATTAAGTAAAAACCTAAACTAGAGCAGATTCTGTACATATGTATAGCCTGAACATGACAAAAGGAAAATGATATTTATACACTCAAATTAGTTGTACAATCATAGTTATCAAAACAGAATGAATATCATATATCTTCTGGGAGGTGAAAATTCTGTGAACCGAAGATTTGATGTGTGTTGGTTTGAATAAAGAGTGCTAGGCCACACTTGCTGCTGTTGAAGGAACTCCACAAGGGGAAAGTGATTGTTCCTGATACTGTCTTCTTTGGAGGAAGGTCTACCACATTGCATAGCTTTTCAAGTTTTCTGACAACATAGTCATTGGAAAGAACACGACCTTTGTTCTCCCCTCTTGGGCAGTCAGTGACCAAACCGTTTTCATACAATGCCACCATCACAGCTACACCATTGCTGTCCACTTTCATCCTCAATGCACCTGTCAGCATTACTTCCAATGCATCTGATGTAGGCCTTCTGAAAGTTGCCTGATACAAACAGTTTCCTCAAATGTTAAACTACATAAACTTTTGTTGCAATATTGATTTTCTAAGAAACTTAGCATGAGATTTGGTTTGCATTTTTATTTTCTGATTTTATTTTTAAGATTTTATAAAAAAATAAAAAAAGAAAACAGGAAATGGAAAAAAATTCTACTTTCTTTTATTAATGGCAAGTATGAATGATTTAAATGGAATGGATGACTAATGAATAATGATTGATTTGAAGCCCTATGGATGATGAAAAACACACAGAATTTGTCCTATTTCCTACTAATCCCATAAAAACATGATTTTGGCATATTAATATTGATTTGGTGAGCAAGTGGCGTCCCACGTTGTTGCGTGAAATGATGACATTGTGATTGAAAAATCCATTATGTCAACATCTAAGGTCCATTAACATATGATGTAAATTGCAATGACTCTTTTGGAAAAGTACTGCCAACTCTTAATTTAAAGTTGCCATTAACGTCGATTGTTTTTAAGTGATCATTGACTAAAAGTCCCACATAAGGCGTTGGCACCATATCTTTTTGGTGCGATGTACATAGTAATTTAATTTCTTGTTTAAGAAAGGAATCAACAAATTAAAAGTAGATAATGGATAAAATCATGTATCCTAGTAAAAACATTATTTCTAGCATGGCACGAAAAACGTTACAGGTAATGCTCATCTTCTTATTCCAATTTCAAGAAGGAAAAACATAATTCCATGATAAGAAACCATTATTCCGAATCTTAAAAATAATTATTAAAAAAAATTAACAATTAAAAATTACCACTGAATTAATGTACGTGCATGCATGAATTGATTAATTAATTAACCAACCTGGAATGTAGGAGCAGGGAACCTGGGTACAGAGTTGATGGCTTCAATGAGGGCATTCTCGTCATTTCCTATGCAATGGGCCTGGCCTTGGACTATGACCTGTGGGGTGAATATGGTATCAAGCCCAAGGGCCTGAACGTAGGCTTTTTGTCTAACCGTCCACTGGCTTGACCCAAATGGGTCCTTCCAGCCCACATAGTCCCAATAATCCACGTGGTAGGCCAGAAGCACCACCGGAAAGCCCAGCTGGAAGTCCCCCCTCCCCAGCCGCGACAGCACCAGGTCTGCCGCCGGCGATGTCCCGCACCCCTGGGACGTGAACATCTCCA
>NC_029792.2:19875178-19879463 GCF_000816755.2 Arachis ipaensis
TTTCCGAAGCATGATGACCAGAGTGCCCGCGGCGCCATCAGATGGAATTCGAATGGTGGCTGCCGCCGGAGAATGCGGTGGCGAGTCACGAGAGATGTTGTGGTTTGTGTGCACGTGCGCCGCACGTGTGTGTATGTTGAGAGTTGAGAAAGATGGGGATGAATATGAATGATGAGAGAGAGAGAGAAAGAAAGAAACAGAGAAAGGGTTGGAATGAAAATGGTAAATAAGAGAGAGGGTTGAATATGGGGAGTTGGAGGGTACGGTGGAGAGAAGGAGGTGGCGAAGAAGATGCTCAGACTTGCTGTCAACTCTTTTTTGTGGCTTTGTTATGTTTTTGTTACTTCTTAGTTGTTTCATTGGCAACCCAGCTTATTATTTTGATTTACATGTTACAACCAATAACTATAACAAATTTTGTTACTAATTTTATAACAATTTCATGGATGTTAATGACCCCGGTTTAAAAATAAATAAAATTTGGCTAACATTTAAATACACTAAGAACTATCCAGATATATACAAACAAACAAAAATTCATACATTCAATCAGTCATATCACATATATACAAAAAAAATCAGCCATTAATCAATTATTCTTATAGAAATACATAAACAAATTTCAAGTTTTATCAGGTCACAGCAATAACATCTCAAAAGTGTAGCTTTTAAAAGAACTCCTAAAATAACTCATAATAAAGAATAAACCCTAATTGAAAAACTAATAGCAATACTGACAATACTGATAGCAATACTGAGTTACTGACAATACATGATTATGTATTAATATTGAGGATTATTTTATATTATGAATTAGATTTGTATTAATGTATTGAATTTTTTTATTTTATTTTATTTTATTTTTTTGTTTAGAAAATACACGAAGATTTCCAAAAGATTCAATCTCCAGGAAATATTAGATACTCGTTACCTGTGACGGATATGGGACAAAAACGAGAGAGGAGTTTTATGAAACTGATGAGAACGGAAAACGGATCGGAGTGCTGTTTCTACTTCATGGACATTCATTACTATCTCTACTCTCTAGTTAGCACGCTTCAAATACATTGTATGGATATTAATTAAATTCATCTATCAATAACCTCTAAAAATTCCGAATTTCCACTATTATTACTTATTAGTAAATTAAAAAAGGTAATTATATATTGAACATCACTTTCTACACAAAAATGTGGCAATAGCAAATATATAGCTATAATTTGTTAGTTACTGCTATATTTCTAATAATTTAGATTAGTTACTTGTAATTTAAGTTACTGAATTAGTTAGTTAAATCCTGGCTCAAAATATTGGAACACGCCGTATAATTAATTTCATGATCACTTATAAATACGAAGTTATGAACTCATGCATGGCTCCAAATATTTAGTTAAATCCAAATTTAAATTTTTTGTGATTTGATGTACGGAAAAGCTCAAATAAAAAAAATTATATATATAATACTCAGAAATTAATTTAGATATGGAGAAAAGAACGATGTTTTGTTTAAATATGGGTATTTGACGTGTTTTACAGAATTGTGGAGGTGTCAAAAAAATAGTCCAACACGCAGGTTACGTATTGTTCAACAAGCAGGCCTGCTGTCTCCATCCAAGAGGCAACTTTAGTGTATAAAACGAAGGAGGAGTGGAGATCGACTGCATATCATCTTCGTTCTCCTTCACTATCACCATACACCATGCATTCTCAGCTCATCAAGCCAAGGTGCATTGATCTGTGGTCCCAAAGACACGAATTTCACATGTCAACATTCAAGCAGCACGCAGGCTACGTGTTTCTCTAGTCTCGTCACGTGTCGTCCATCCGTGCAGCACGCAAGCTGCGTGTTGAGCTCACCGCGCCACGTGTCCTCATCCTAGCAGCACGCAGGCTGCGTGTTAACAGCGCTGCGTCACGTGTCATCCATGCATACAGCACGCAATATGTGTGTTGCCGCGTGTCTCCTAGCAAGCGGTGGGCCCCACACCAGAAACAACAGTCATTTATGGTGAGGATTGGTAGTGCGAATGTATAAAAGAGTGGTGGGGCTGGGTTGCTTTTATTCTTTTCTGTTGAGAGTGACAAAGGAGTGGTGGGGTTTAGGGTTTTTGAATGTTTTGAATTAGTTTTAAGGTTGAGAGTGACTGAGATTAGTATATTTATAATGGTACGTAATTATACGTCTCTTGAAGATCATGTTATCAATTATTTGGAACATCTAATTATGTAAGTTTGGTATTTTTTATTAATTTATTAGTATTTACTTGGTTAATATTAGTTTAATAATTTGTTATTATTTATTTGGATAATATTATTCTAAATGTACTGTTAAATATTAATATACATAAATAATATAATTAATAATAATTTTTTTTAAAATTAATTTTATGCATATTATTAAAATTCGAATTTCATGTGGTTTTTTATTTTATTTTTTGTTTCCACATCAGTATTAGGATTATGAACATAAATTTTGCTAATCAATAATATATAATTATATGTTGTTCTGTGTTTTAATATTATTTTTATTTTATTTTCTGTTTTAATTAATAAAATGATGATGTTATAAATGTGAATAATAAGATATTCGAATTTGTTTCATTATTATTTATTTTATTTTCTGTTAAAAAAGTTATTAATTTATTTTTTTTTTGCTATTTATTAAATTAATTTTTTCTGTAGTTGAATTTTACCAGGTTAATAGGAATCTTCTATCCCGTAAGCTTGACCAGCCAGAGACGTGGCATCCGACGATTGACGATGCCTTACGAACCACATGATTCTACCAGCTCTCGAGAATTGGAGTGATCAGAGGACATTCTGCGATGCTAGCTGCTCTTGTTGAAAGGTAGCGGCCGAAGACATATACGTTTGTCATGCCAGTGGGTGAGGTTACAGTGCACTGGAGGACGTGTTACACTTATTCGGCCTACCGATCGACGGAGAGGTTGTGACTGGTTGGACCGATAGCAGTCACGATTTCTTGGGCACCCAAAGCCTCGCAATATTCGGCAGCGAGCCCCAAGTGAGCAGTTCCTCCAAGAGCTACATAAATCTTTCATGGGTTCGCCATATTAGAGACACACAACCTTTGGACACATGAGAGTCTGTTATGCGCTATGTTAGGCGTCATTATCTTCTGTCACGGATAAGTCGACGTCATATGCCCACGCGAAATATCTACCACTACTCCAGAATTTTGATCAGATCGGCAATTACAGTTGGGGTCAGCTTGTCTCGCGCACCTTTATAGGTCACTGTGTCATGCATCACGGTACGATTGTAAGGAGATGGATGAGCCACTTGATTTGTTATTTGCTTGGGTATGGGAGCGTATGCCGTGACTGGCGCCCATTCCCCCACACCAGCTTGCGCCGGCTAAGATACCGGTGGCACGCAGGTAACCGTCATTATTTTATTGGAATTTGACTTGTATGTTATTTATGGTTTATTGGAAATATGTAATTCAAACTATATGTGATGAGTTTGGAAAACTCTAAATTAATATTTGTGATGACTAAACATTATTAAAATTAATTAATTGCAAAATTATTAATCTGAATTTTTCATTCAACATATATTGATTAAATAATTTTGCTGCAGGTCTTATTGGGCCGAAATAAAAAGAAAATGATGCTAGCCCAATTCACATTCAGCCTTGGTTTTGATAATAAATAATGGTTGTTTTAATGTTACTTGGGCCCAAATGATTTTGATTGCTCTAAGCCCAAGTGGGTTACATGATTTCCATTTGTTTTATGCATGCTCCAAATTTTATCAGGAAAGCAAATGTTATTAATGGGCCAAGATCAAATATTGTTGCAATCAAGCCCATATTTTATAAGAGTTCCTCATGCATGATCCGAAACCAAAGAAGGAAGAAAGCAAAATTGCTTTCAACGGATCCAAGGATTCAAACATTAGATGGATTCCAAAATTCATTTTATTACAATGTGTTGCATGGGAACTATGAGAGAGAATATGAGTGACTTTGATTTGATGGACATCATTGAGCTACACGTTACTCAGTAAAGGGAAGTGAACATTTATTTTGCTTTATCAATCTTACATTAGTTAATGTTCAATTTCTCTCTCTTCTCTCTCACAACTCTTTCTCTCTTCGGTCATTACTCAGAAAACATTGGCAGCCATGGAAGAAAAAGTGAGCTACCGAAATGGAGAGAAAGCAAGCCTAAAGACCATCACAATGATGGCAAGAAAACATACTAAAATAAAAATGAGCTGTGGCTAAGATATTCACCAAATGTGGTTAGATTTGGTGAGG
>NC_029792.2:19879789-19888285 GCF_000816755.2 Arachis ipaensis
GAAGCAGAATACATTTCCGCATCTGCATGTTGCACTCAACTAATTTGGTTAAAAACACAATTAGAAGATTACAAATTAAAAATCAATAGTATACCCTTATTTTGTGACAATATGAGTGCTATAAACATCTCAAAAAATCCTGTTCTGCACTCAAGAACAAAGCACATTGAAATTAAATATCATTTCATTAGAGAACATGTGCAAAAGGAAACTATTGATATTCAATTTGTAAAATCTGAAGACCAAATTGCTGATATTTTTACAAAACCACTCTGTGAAGACAGATTCTGTACCTTGAGAAAAAGTTTGGGAATGTTTGATTTAAGTTTCATTGAAAATTTGTGAATTTTTTAACTCTGTTCAGTTTTGTCTCGTAGGTTTGGACGAGATAAAAACGCAAGCTTGATGGAGGAGCTCTGTTCAAGGGGGAGGCAACACAGATTTAAATTCTCCTGGGCCCCACCTAATAAATTCTGACCCCACCATGGCAGTTTAGTTAGTTACTCCTTTCTTGAAAAATAAAATCACAAAATCTCTTAGATTGTCTTTTCAAATCTAGTTGGAAGATACATATTGTCAAATCATATCTTTTCCTTCCAACTAATCCCTTGATTCAAGGAAAACTCCCTTTTTCAACTTTTGAAACTCCCTTCTCTTGGTTAATAACCGCGCCATTATGGTCATTAACTTCCTAAACTTCTCTCTCTCCCATCCTCATTTATTGCACCTCTAACCTCCTTCCATCCTCCTCTCATTCGGCCCTCACCCCTTCATATTCAACCCATCATTCATCCACCATGAAAAAGAAAACCGCTGTTAGGTGAAGTGGCCGAATCCCTACTTCAAAAAATCCACCATTTTCTTCTCCTCCAACTCATACCCATATTCATCTCCATTCTACTTCCTCTTCCACCCATTCACCTCCCTCCAAGAAAACCGAAACCATGCGCCGAAAGGTTATTGCTCAGAAAACTTCAGGGAGAGGCAAGACAGGGAAGAACAAGCAACCAAGTATTTTCTTACATGTATATTTGAATATTTTAAGGTTGATTTGTCTAATGAATCTGTTGAGAACAAAGTGTCACAGATTAAAGGAGGAGGAGTTTCGAACAAGAAAAGCAAACAGTCTTTTGCCTCCGAACCCTCTCTAAGCGATTTGGAAAGCCACCCTGAACCCTCAAAGGTCACGGCATCCATCAGGGAGGCTCTCAGTGAATTCCGCAATATGTCCAAATTGATGCTTAAGTCAAGCAAGGCTGCCCGGAAACTGGCATATGCAAATGAGAAAGCCTGGAAGAAATGCTATGAAAGGGTCGATTTCATGATTCAAACTTTTGATGATGAAATGGGAACAGGAGATTATGAAGATGATTCTGGTTCTGAGTTCAATGTTTCTGATGATTAGTGACTATTTCTCTACTTTTATTTGATATTGGCAACAATAGGCTCAATCCTTCTTTTGTTTTTTTGTAAAGGCATGACTTGATACTCCCTGCCGTATGATACTCTGAACAATTACTGCTTTGTTATAAATATTATGTATTGCTCATGTCTCTTGTCGCAGGTCTTTTATGCCCCTTGATGCCAAAAGGGGGAGGAAATTTAGATTCCAAAATTGAAATTGGAATAAAACAGGGGCTGGAAAAACAGGGGACAAGGGTTGAAATTTTCAAATTGAAAATTCATGACTATCCTTGTTCAAAGAATGCATTTGTTCTATTATGATCCCTGCTGTATGAACTGCATTTGGTATTTGGTTTATTATGATGTTTGATTTATTGTGATAACTGGCTGATTGGTTCATTTTTGATAAACCTGCTGAATTGAAAATTTATTTTTGGCAGTTCTTTTAAACTGTGATATCTAAACATTTGCCATGTTTTGATGTGCTAATATATGTTTCAAAAATATTTTCCTTATTTTGAATGACATTGCTCTGATATCTGGACTGGAAAATATTTGGAAATTTTCTGAACAACATTGTTTTGTGTTCTGTTGATATGTGTATGTTTGAGTAGTAAATCAGTTTATGATATCAAATGAGTTTTGATTATCAATTAAAACTGCTCATAAATCAAGCATTTAGCATCATAAAATATGCTAAATAACATTGTTACTTGAAGCTTGATTTAAATGTTACAGGTTAGTGCTTCCCTTAGTAAAAATGGCATATATTAAGGGGGAGCCATGTGACATCTAGAAAGGGGGAGAAATTCAATCTTCAAAGGGAGTATTCTTTACTCTATCTTTAAATTTCTTTCCATTTCAATTTTAATATTGTTTGTCATCAAGGGGGAGATTGATGAGTTTGGAAAACTCTAAATTAATATGTGTGATGACTAAACATTATTAAAATTAATTAATTGCAAAATTATTTATCTGAATTTTTCATTCAACATATATTGATTAAATAATTTTGCTGCAAGTCTTATTGGGCCGAAATAAAAAGAAAATGATGCTAGCCCAATTCACATTCAGCCTTGGTTTTGATAATAAATAATGGTTGTTTTAATGTTACTTGGGCCCAAATGATTTTGATTGCTCTAAGCCCAAGTGGGTTACATGCTTTCCATTTGTTTTATGCATGCTCCAAATTTTATCAGGAAAGCAAATGTTATTAATGGGCCAAGATCAAATATTGTTGCAATCAAGCCCATATTTTATAAGAGTTCCTCATGCATGATCCGAAACCAAAGAAGGAAGAAAGCAAAATTGCTTTCAACGGATCCAAGGATTCAAACATTACATGGATTCCAAAATTCATTTAATTACAATGTGTTGCATGGGAACTATGAGAGAGAATATGAGTGACTTGATTTGATGGACATCATTGAGCTACACGTTACTCAGTAAAGAGAAGTGAACATTTATTTTGCTTTATCAATCTTACATTAGTTAATGTTCAATTTCTCTCTCTTCTCTCTCACAACTCTTTCTCTCTTCGGTCATTACTCAGAAAACATTGGCAGCCATGGAAGAAAAAGTGAGCTACCGAAATGGAGAGAAAGCAAGCCTAAAGACCATCACAATGATGGCAAGAAAACATACTAAAATAAAAGTGAGCTGTGGCTAAGATACTTACTAAATGTGGTTAGATTTGGTGAGGTTATCTTGAGCTTTGCATGCTCAAAAAGGAAGAAGAAGATCTCGGCCAGCAAGGGAGATTCTTGAAGCATGGCTTGTCTTTGATTCTGCTCAACCACCACAGGGAGTAGCTAGAGTGGCGAAGTGATGGTTGAAGGCAGAGATTGAAGCAGATGAAGTCATCATCATCATGAAGCATCAAGGGCCAGAATTTCATCTTGGAGAGCAAGCCAAGGATGAAGAGCTCGGATTGATGATTCTCTTAGCCACTGAAACCATCAATATGAATAATGTTCTATGTTGTAGATGGAGTCATCATCCACGGACCCAAAAATGGATATCTATGACTCAGGCGAATATTAGGCACGCAGTCGACTTCAAGTAAACATACTACCAACACTGCTCACGTACCTATGTTTGCATATTCGGAAAACTCCGGTGCATGCATGGCGTTAAGATCCAAGCCACGCATAAAAGGTGGAACGTCCATCGGTTGACTAACTGCGGCTGGAGCCACTATAGTTTTCGCCACTGCCTCACCTCCCCCATCCCCGTCCTCGTCCTCATCACCGGCTTCGTACGTAGCTTCGAACTCCTCATCGCTATCATCGTTCATTCCCAAGTATGCCTCAACTCTGTCATCTTGCACATCTGGGTCATGTTGAACCTCATCTGCACGTAGCAATATGTTCAAACTCAACGTATAACTCAATCCTCGGGTGTTGCACCTGAGTTTGCTGGTGAATATAAAACATCCGCTGAATACTTGTTTCGTCGAAGATTGACATAATCTCAAACTGTATAAGGCCGCTAAATACGACAAGTGGACTCTTGTAGAGAATGTTGGTCACCCTCTTTACAATATCAGCCTCTATGTTTTGACAGAGTCCGTATTATAGTTCCGCGAACGTTATAGTGTACGAAACCACAAACGAAAACATATTCTCACACGCAAAGCTCACACCCTCATACGTATTTCGTACGATCTCACCGTTGTGGTAAACCACTATATTTGCTGTGCCCTCCATCGTACCGACCCAAGAGAAAAATACTTCTCTCACAATGAAGAAAAATGGTTACGAACTTTGGTTTTTATAGATAAAAGACTCACCTCACAGGCTACGTGTTGCACTGCCATTCAACCAACGTCTGCCACTTGTACAACACGTTACCTGTGTGTTGAAATGCCATCCAACCAGCTTTTGCCACGTGTGCAACACGTTACCTGCGTGCTGAACGAATGCGCCACATGACAACACGTTACCTGCGTGTTGCGTGCGATTTTGCCACGTGTCCAACACGTTAGTTGCGTGCTACCTCAGCACATTACCTGCATGATGTGCCTGCATGTCTGCAACGTCCATCCACCTGTATATACACCAAAAATCTCCATTTTCAGGTAAAGCATACTTCTAAAATCCATATTAAAATTCTTTAGCTTATAATACTTCTTGTTTTTTCTCTCTGCTATTGGAACACGTGGATTTTTAGTAATTATCTTATCCACTCTTCTTTATTTTTATTTTTGTGAAGCACTCAAAAGACTCCAAATAATGCGACAAACTTGATCTAATAAGCAATGAACAAAGATTTTGTAAGTAAAAGAAAATACAATACAAAAAGTGTAGAATAAATTATCTTTTAATAATTAAGAGTTGTGTGTAAATAATTTTTGTAATCTAAAAGTATTATTAATTTTATAATTTTCATTATATATATATATATATATATATATTAGTTACATAAAATTAGTATGAATAATATTAATTAAATTGACCAGAGTGAGAAGTAGACAAAATTCACCCGACAAATCCACAAATTACAGTACACGTGTTCATTTCTGATTTGTACAACATAGTCTAATTAAGATCAGCATGTACATGTAAAAAACTTATCCTTACATGCATGTTCCACATAATAGCTCCAAGCTTACGTCCATATGCAATATAATCCATATACGTGGCTAATCCATTAGCACCAACCCCTTCTTGACATGAAATCTATTAATTCTCCACCACCACTACCTTACCTTTTTAAATCCACATCTACAATCCATTTTAATTTACAAGCACTTCATTCTCACTCTCACTGCTAATCGATCTCATTGTGCTTCTTTTGAATTGTATATATAGTTAATCTATATCATCACCATGTTAGAAGGCAAGGCAGTGATTGGTGAGACCGACATGCTTAAAACCATGCAGCAAGATGCACTTGATTTAGCATCAAAGGCACTTGATTCCTTTGATGTCACTGACGCCATTGAGATTGCTCGCTTTATCAAGAAGGTAATAATTAATAAATCAACTTTACTACTTCAACTCCCTTCATTATTAATAAAACTCTCACTTCCATTAGTATTTCATCTATGCATAACTTTATGGTTAGATATGTTAGAGATATATCAATTCATATATTTCAATTTAAACTAAAAAAAAAATAATATTATGACATCAATCCTTGTTGAGTTCTAAAAAAAAAAAAAAAATTTGGCATAAAGCTAAAACAAAAAAAAAAGGGCTTATATAAAAGTTGAAGCAAAATTTAAAAAAGGTTCATATTAAAAAAAAAAGGCGATATATTGACAAGATATATTAATTTTTAATGTCCTAATTTTGTCAAACAAATGCTATTTTATTAGTGGATGGAAGGAGTAATTAGAAATGAAATCCAATATATATATATTTTGAGAGTTAATTGACTTTATCATGCATATATGAAATTAATTATTACTACTATTTCCTTGTTAATTATTAGCTTAATAATAATGCTTTTGACATTTATGATTTTTATATGATGTTGTATGTTGTAGGAATTTGACAAGAGTCATGGAAGTGGGTGGCAATGCATTGTAGGAACAGATTTTGGTTCATATGTGACACATTGTTATGGATGTTTCATCTATTTTGGAATTGGAAGTTTGGCCATTTTGCTCTTTAGGGGCTCTGCTGGTCCTGAGGCACAGGAAAATCACTTCTCAGCACTAGAGGCAGCAAAACCATAACAACTTTGTTTTCTTACTTCTATTTTTAATTTTTATATTGTTTCTTGGTCATTACTTTTATAAATTTCTTTTCTAATGTGCTGTTGAAGATTCTGGAGATGAAAATTCTTGTAGTAGTTTACTAAAATCATCAGTTAGCCAAATTTAGATATAGGCAATTACTTCCATGAAGATGCCAAAAACATCTTCTCATGATGATCTTTGTTTAAAAAATGTAACTTATTTGTTTAGCAACACTTTGAATAAAGATAACACTTTTACTTCAAATAAAAATCAAACCCTACAATTTATCATCCAATGGTTAAAATGAAATATCTTCACATGATGACAATCATAAAATCTTTATTAGAGTAGCCACCTTAAATATATTATTTGTACTGCAAGAGATCTAGACTTGTGTATGTTGAGAAGTAAGAATGATTTTAAAATCATGGATACTTTTTTGTAATTTCTTTTGTAACTATATATGATAATTTAAAATTTAATCTGTATGTGTTATTAAAGATATAATCATTTTAACATTTAAGTTTATCCAAGTGATTTAGAGTCACGCGCTTCTTCTTCTTCTTCTTTATTATTTTTCACTTTTATTACTGTCATCACCAGCACCACTATTTCCTACTTCTCCTTTTCCTCCTCTTTCTTCTTCTTTTTTCATTGGAATTTCTTCTCTTCCTTCCTTTTCATCATTCTCCTCTATCATCATCATTATCATCATGATCATCATCGTTATCATTATCGTCATTGTCGTCTTCTTCTAATACGTATCGTCGTTATCGTTATTGGTTCATTCTGAATATAATTTCGGTTCATTCTAGATTTAAATAAGTTGGACTTGGTTTGTGCTTGTTTTGAAACGAGTTTACATTCTAAATTTAATTTTCAGTTTATTCTGAATAATTTTAGTTCATTTATGAGTGAATTAAGGTACATTTAGTTTCGTTGTTCTGCAAAATTCAAAACTCTTCCTCCTCACCTTCTATTGCTTTTTCTTCTTCTTGTTTATTTTTTTTCATTCATCTTCTTCTTATTTTCTTTCGTTATAATTTTTCTTGTTTCACTCTCTTGAGAAGAATAAAACCAAGAAAAAAAAGAAGAAAAATCGAAGAAACAAGAATAAAAAAACTCCTTAAAACTTCTCATCGTATTCTTCTTCTTCTTGTAAGAAGACGAAACACATAATGCTGCAAAATTACTTGACGGATTTGGATGTGTTTTTGTTCATGATTCAATTTTGTTTGTGTGTTTGTTTTTAAACTGAGTTTGTGTGTCGCAATCATTAAATAATTTTGGTTTATTCTGGATTTAAATAAGATGCACTTAGTTTGTGCTTATTTTGAAACGAGTTTACATTTTGTATTTAATTTTCGGTTCATTTCTGAGTGAATTATTAAGGTGTATTTTGTCTCATTCTGCACAATTCAAAACTCTTCCTCCTCACCTTCTACAATCATTTGATGGATTTGGATGTGTTTTTATTCATGAGTCAATTTTTTGTGTATTTATTTTCAAATTGAGTTTGTGTGTCGCAATCATTATGTAATTTCGGTTCATTCTGGATTTAAATAAGGTGCACTTGGTCTGTGCTTATTTTTAAACAAGTTTACATTCTGAATTTAATTTTTGGTTCATTCTAAATATAATTTCGGTTCATTTCTAAGTGAATTAAGGTGTATTTAGTCTCATTGTGCTGGACAATTCAAAACTCTTCATCTTCACCTTCTATAAACACTTGATGGATTTGGATGTGTTTTTGTTCATGATTCAATTTTGTTTGTGTGTTTGTTTTCGAATTGAATGTGTGTCACAATCATTACATAATTTCGTTTTATTTTGAATTTAAATAAGGTGTACTTCGTCTGTACTTATTTTGAAACGCGTTTACATTCTGAATTTAATTTTTGATTCATTCTGAATATAATTTCGGTTCAAAATTAAGGTGCATTTGGTCTCATTGTTCTGCACATAATTCAAAACTCTTCCTACTCACCTTCTACTACTTCTTCTTCATCTTCTTCTTATTTCATTTTGTTATACTTTTTCTTGTTTCACTCTATTGAGAGGAATAAAACCAAAAAAAGAGAAAAAAAATCAAATAAAAAAGAAGAAGATACACATACTGATGCAAAATCATCAAAGAAAAAAGGAGAAAAAGAAAAAAAAAAACACCGACAAAAAAGAAGAAGAAGAAGAAGTTGCTCTGTGCATGAATGCGCATGTAATTACGCTCTTTTAATGAGAGTAATTTTTGTTAGTGTTAAACCTATTTAAATAAACTTAGATGACAATAAAATTTAGATGTATAACCATTCTCATAAAAATATTCTGCATTATTAATTAATCATATATATCAAGAATTTGGATAACTTTTTAAATAATGGATAAAAGAGTTACCTATAATTATTAAC
>NC_029792.2:19890336-19893725 GCF_000816755.2 Arachis ipaensis
AACTAAAAAATACGGTAAAAGGAAAATGGCAAAACATTTTCTTTAATTTGTAAGCGGATAAACAATGACTATTATAATCTAATAAATACTAAAATAAAAATTCCATTGAAGATGAAAGTGCATAACTATTTTAATGAACTTTATTGTACAATCATGCTAAGGAAATTTGCGTAGATGCGGTAACCATCCCTTGTCACGCGATCTATTACTATAATACGTGCGTTTAGTACGTACGTAAGTTAATTAAGGCTAAATGGAGATGTGTAGACCAATTAAATTAAATTCAAAAATTGTCTCATTCTATATATATTCCCAGGCCCCATCGTATCCCAATCATGCCACAACAGAACTTTCTATGAAATCAGCATATTCTCTCATTTTGCTTTCAGAAATCAGAAGCACAAAAGAGAAAAGGAGCACTCACGTGTCATCGATGGGTCCCACACACCAGGCTCTAAACAGGTTAGTTTTCAAATACATACTCTCTATTTTTTAGAATTTACATCCTTTAAATNAAATAACTAATTTAATGATTGATTTTAACATATACAACATTTCAGATAAAATTAGCACAAATTAATTTGATTTTTGAAGATATTACGAGTTAATTTTTTTATCAATAATAAAAAAGTGTAAGATAAAGTTAGTTACGTTTTATATTCTAATTAACGTGTTATATTGCACTTATTAATAATGAAAAAGTCTAGAGGGCAAACAATTTTTGTGTTTTTTGGCCAGCACTTAACCATCAAAAGAAAAGTGAGTGATTTATTACCATTGGATGTAATCTCACACTATTAAAAATATCATTGATGGCCAATTGATGGTTACAAAATACCAAAATTGTTGGCCCCTAGCATTCCTCGTTAATAATACTACATCATAAAAAGTGATCAATTTAACTCACGTGAGTATTTTTAGCAAAAGTGGCTCATGCATGATTTCTCAAAATCAATTAAAATATCAACTCATTATTTATCGAAATTGTAAATAAATTTTTATATTTTAGAAATTTGCAATATTCAAGTGTTGTCTATTATGTCTAACGACTAATGCATTTCCTTCTTTTTATTTTTCCTTCTTGGATGGAATTAACGAAACAAGGGTGAATAGAGAGGAAGATCTAGAGGTGATGAATAACAAAGTGTTGAAGCAGTTATTTGGTGGTGTTTATCTCAAGACTAAAGCTACTGGAGAAGCTTTATTCCGGAAGCTCCCAAATGTTTTGATCTTCATGGCTTTTGTGATTTTCTTCTACTTCTTACGAAGGCTTCTAAATACTTTTGGTGATTTTTTTGTTTATTTTTTGGGTATTTGACCACTTTTTTTAACAGTTTTTTTAACAATTATTTTTTTTTTAATTTACAATCAGTAAAAAAAAATTGAAAAGTATGTAAGAGATAGAAAAAAATTAGTTATTTTCTTTAAAAGCAGAAAATATGATAAGTTAGTAATTGATGAATAAATAATATAATGATATATATAAACATTGATGATCATGACAGTATATATTCATCGCTCAAAATAAGAATGCGCAATTAGCAATTATCACTGGTTGTAAATTGTAAATATTATTTACTTATCTTAGATGTATTAATTTGTTGTACAAATTAAAATCCCTTTGCTATTTAGAGTAGGAAGTCATTACATGAAACAGATTCCCGGAAGTCCACAGAAAAATTATTGCTAATTGTCTGAAATACGAAGCAAAATTATTTTGACAAAGACGTTCCTTAGTAATATCATTCTCTAAGAGCCGTATACTCCTCTTGCTGAACAACGATTATGACAATATCGGCTAAGCCAGTCATATATTTAATGCCACCCAGATAGGTTTCCAAGTGTGATAACTGTTTAGGGTTTAGGGTTTAGGATTTAGGGTTTATTCTCTTTTTCAAAAATAAGCACTATTGGACCTGATAAAGACACTTAAAACGTTTTTTTTTAAAGATATTTTTTAATAATTAAAATTTAACACATATAATTGATTAAATCGTGTTATTTTTGTTAAAATTAGACCAAACAAATTAATTTGACCGAAAAAATGGTGAATCAAATTTTGAATCGGTCTAAATTAATATTATTTTTTTATAAAAAATAACTACAATACCCCTATTATAAAAAATGACTAAAATATTCTTATTATATATATATATTATAAAATAATATAATTTAATTGATTATACGTGTTAAATTTTAATTTTTAAAAAACATTTTAAAAAAAAGACATTTTTGACATCTTTATCTAAGTGACTCCCTTTAAAGTATACATATATTTTGAGAGTAAAAATGTTAAAATACTAGCAGAATTATTTATTATTTTTTATTAGTAGTTGGTTAGAGTGTTGATTAAAAGTATAACGTTGAAATATTAGAGTAAAGATAATTGGAGTATTAGTTAAAAATATTGACCAATATAAATTAAAATTGTTAGCCCACAAACTCTTTTTATTTTAGAATTAATACTCAAATTTATCACTAATAAAAGATAATGTATTTTTACATTATTAATTTTTGAAAGATTTTGTTAATTATATTAATTCTTGTAAACTATAATGGTAAGTTAAATCAATTCTTTTATTAGTTAGATAATAATTCATTAAGTTAGATAGTATGTTGTATGATTACATGACAAGTTAATATTATGTGTACAAAATAATTGATTAACATATCATATATATCATACTAAAATATATAACTAATTATTTTATGACACGTAACACTAACATATTATATTATCATATTACGTAATATTTAACATGATATGTCATCATTTAATTGAACAAAAGATTAAATTGAATTATAATTATAATTTTTAAATATTGATAAAATTGTGAAAGAATAGAAAAAGAAAAAACGAAAAAATTTTATTGATTGTTGATTGATTAAATTGTAAACTATAAAGATAAAATTAAATATATATAGAGCATTGATCTATAAAAGATAAAAGCAAATAAAGATAAGATAAGGATAAATAAAGATAGGATAAAGATACGATAATAACAAAGACTAAAATTATAACTGTCACGACACTTCTTTATTATTGTCATGGGTTAAGGTGGAAGAATAATTTAATAAATATTAATGTGATTAATAAAATTTTTGATAATCAATTCAAAAAATAGACTATTTTTTAAAGTTGAATTTGAGTATTAATCTTATATTTTAATTTTAAGTTGCAGTAAATAAAGAAGATACGATAATAACAAAGACTAAAATTATAACTGTCACGACACTTCTTTATTATTGTCATGGGTTAAGGTGGAAGAATAATTTAATAAATATTAATGTGATTAATAAAATTTTTGATAATCAATTCAAAAATTCAAATATTTTTTAAAGTTGAATTTGAGTATTAATCTTATATTTTAATTTTAAGTTGCAGTAAA
>NC_029792.2:19895501-19897916 GCF_000816755.2 Arachis ipaensis
AAAACACTACTTTTTTTATTTTTTATTTTTATCATTCACTTTAATATAAAAATAGAAAATAATATGCACAAAAACAAATCATATAACGTTTCTCACTTTCTCCTTAAAATGAATCAGAAGGCAAAAAGTACAAAGAACAAAAAGGTCGAATAAAACGTTGAGGCCCACTCGTTTCTTATTTCCTTATACTAAAAACTCAAATGTAGTTGACTTTACACGAAATTAATAATTGAGAGTTGTTAAATAAAAATTAGTCAAATCAGTCAAATCATCTAACGGTTCTCAGTTATCAATTTTAGGTAAAGTTGACTGCACCTGAGTTTTTATCTATACTAATACTACGTATAATATTATTTGGTCATTGAGACTTTAGACTTTTTTTTCATTGAGACTTCTCAAAATGACAAAATCTATCCTGGTTCCTGGGTGCCCAAAGTATAATACGTTTAGTACCATATAATAAATAATAAATAACTAAGCATAAGCAACCATATAATAAATAATAAATAACTAAGCATAAGCATAAGCGGGAACATTTATATATAAGTGTTATTCATAATTCAATGAGCCAACGACATAGAAGTGTTATAACTATTTTCCTTTCTAGCTGAGTTCCCTGATATGGATTCTACTTCTACACCCAGAAACGAAGAAGCTCCAGTGAGGTTAGTTCCTATTAATTATTAAATTCTCATTGATAACACTACTAATTCTCTTTGCTTCTATTTCAGTATTTTTTTCCATGCATTGTATATTATCTTAGAACCTTTCTTTGCCTTCTTAGGGAGGGAAACGAAGACGTGGCTAAGTTCAAAGAATCAATGGAAATCATTGTTATATTCTCGAACCTTCAGCTTTCTCTGATTTCCTTCTTCAAAGGTGATAAAGTAGGTCAAGATTACTTTTCATCCCACCCCAATGTTGCGAGGGCTATGGTTTTGTTGATTCAGCTCTTGTTCTTGGTGGGGCTTATGGGAACAATGCTTCCCGACCGCGTCCCAGGGAAGATCTTAGGGTGGATCATACTGGTTCTTGGAGGAGTGTCCTCTGTTTTGGTTCTTAATATGATATAGAACCAATTGCATGCTTTTTATTGAATAAATGGAGCATCAATATGTGATTATATTTGACAGGAGTACCCGAATACGCGGGGTACCTGACCCGTCCATACTCAGTTAGAAAGGGTAATAACTTGATCCGAATCGGGGCTGATTTTGCTCATAACAGGACATGGTCGGGTTTAGGATGTACTCGTCTAGATATATACATATAAACACTTTTTAGGAATTAGGATTTGCCTCACATCACAGATTTAATGATTTATAGCTTCATTCTATACTCTATAGCTATGCAAGAGAAACTCATCCTCACTCAGAGTTTTCTTCTTCTCGACTTCTTCACAAAAATCCTCATAGCTCCGTCATCGTCGTTGCTAATCCCATCGTCGCCTACCCTTTCACAGCTCCCATATTTCTTCCCAGCTCATGTTGCCATCGCTGTTAAGTTCTACTCTTAAATATTTTTAGTTATCATGAAATGTTTATAAAATGACTAGTATATAAACTTGCAGAAAAGAAAAAAAATAATATATATACAATAAAATATAAATTATACATTTTGTCTTTAATGTATCAAAATTTTTTAAAATTATAAAAAAATAAATTTATTTAAAATGAAAGTAATGTGATTAAGTGTAATTTATTTAGATGTAATTAAAAAATAATTGAATACTATGTATAGTAAAAAAATTAATATTATTGAAAGATAAAATTAAATTAAAATTTATTTTTATGTATCGTTTTTGTCCCTAATGTTTTCGTCCTATTTAAATCCCTAACGTTTCAAAATCGTTTCAATTTTGTCCCGCCGTCAATTCTGTTAATGGATCCCTAACGGCGGGACAACATTGAGTCAATTTTAAAACGTTAGGGATTTAAATAGGACGATTGAAACGTTAGAGACAACTTTGAGACTTACCCCAAACGTTAGGAACAAAAACGATACTTTACTCTTTTTCAATAAATGGTAGGACTTAGAACAACAAACCAGTATCACATACATAACTCCTTCTAGTGTTACTTATTACTTGATGTTAGTACGTAATTATTTATTTATATATAATACTCCATAATTTGTTGTCATTATTTTTTTTACCAAAAAATAAGAAAACTTGAATTTGCAATTTCTTAAGTGAGTATGTAAAAATTATGTCATTTAAACTACGTTGTTATCATCATTTGAGAAGCCTTAACCTTTTCATTTGTATAAAATATAACAATAATAATAACAAAGTATTATTTTATTAAGTGAAATTAGCTACACGAGTATAAAACACATATCAAAATATAAAATAAATATTAAAAATAAATTAAATAATATATTTAGACATAAATATATAATTCTTGATTTTGATGT
>NC_029792.2:19897948-19906850 GCF_000816755.2 Arachis ipaensis
CCCCTTAAGATAAATCCCAAGATAACAAATTTCGCCTTTGAAATCTATCAATAATAAAACTCATCAAAATAGATTGACAATTTTGCCAGCCAACATCATGAATGGCGACGGAATGAGCTGATAGATTTGGTAGGATCTATACCAAGAGTTAGAATACCAAATAAAAGAGGATTATATCGGTACTTCTTATGATTTATGATTGGCACATGAGCTAAGAAGTTGGAGGATAATATTTATGTGAAGTTTGGTACTTGAGAACACACATCCTGTCTAATCTCTTTAGAGATGGCACATAATGAATGTGTTACCGTAAAGAGAATTAGATGAAAGTATAGATCTTTCCCTTATAACCTCTATATATATATATAACTTCGGACATATTTTTTAAATATAAAAAAAGTAAGCATCCTGCCACGAAGCCAAGTAATTAATTAGACCGAAGAAACCGATTATTGAAATTGCTCAGGATACTCCTTTTTAGCTTCTAGAATATATTTCTTAGTTCAAGATCCGACCCCTCTTATCTTACTAACTAGAATCAAAGAAGTCGCGGTTAATAAAGTAGGGATCATCAAAACACCAAACCATCCAATGTAAAGACGGTTCTGAATTAGATCAATTGAATTCTGTCTGTTCTCATTGTATTTTAAAATAAAGATAAATAAAATTAATTTATATATATTCTAAATGATACAAAAGGTCCTTTTGAATTGATCTTATCCCTTAAAAATAAAAAAATTATATATATATATTGATTAAGTCTTAATCATCAAATACTTAGATCACAAAGATTTTATACCATCATCTTTATCTTATCTTATTATGTACATTAATTATTAGGCCTCAAAGTCCAATAATACTTGTGAACAATAATGTTCTACATCCATATAAAAAATGCATTTAATTTATCCAAGCAATATTGGCCAGATGTGCTCCTCTTTCCCCTCACTCGTTTGTCATACACGCGCTACATATAATAATGTGCTGCAACCTAAAGTTTGCTCAACGTAAACTTTCTGCTGCAACGCAAACCTTCTTCTCTGCTCGCCTCTTCTTCTTCTTCTTCCTATTCTTCTTCGTTTTCTTCTTCGATCTGCACTTCTGAATAAAAACAATGAATGACTCAACTTCAAATAAGTTGAACGAGAGCGATTTACATTATTCTTTTAAGATGAATCAAACTGATGAAGTTTGGATTATTCAATTTTGAATCAAATTGAATGGAATGCAATTGTTAATTTGAATTGAATTGAATTTGAATTGAATGGACGGAGGTGTACTGAGTTGAATTGAATTGAATTAATAATCTATAAATTGTAGGCAGAGCTATTTGAATTTGATTTTATATAATGGATTATGTTTCGTTCACTCAGTACTATACAATTATTTCACCATGAGTACGCGTTCGGTTTATTATGCAGAAAGCTTTTGAATTTGATTTTATATAATGGATTATGTTTCGTTCACTCAATACTATACAATTGTTTCACCATGAGTACGTGTTCGGTTCATTATGCAGAAAGCTGTTTGAATTTGATTTTATATAATGGATTATGTTTCGTTCATTCAGTACTATACAATTGTTTCACCATGAGTACGTGTTCGATTCATTATGTAAAAAGCTGTTTGAATTTGATTTTATATAATGGATTATGTTTCGTTCATTTAGTACTATACAATTGTTTCACCATAATGACATGTTCAGTTCATTATGCAGAAAACTGTTTGAATTTGAATTTATATAATAGATTATGTTTCATTCATTCAGTACTATACAATTATTTCACCATGAGTATATTTTCATTTCATTATGCAGAAAGATGTTCGAATTTGAAGTTATATAATGGATAATGTTCCATTCATTTAGTACTATACAATTGTTTCACCATAATAACATGTTCAGTTTATTTCTGTTCTGCACAATTCAAAAATCTTCCTCCTCATTTTCTACTGCTTCTTCACCAAAGAGAGAATGAGGAAAAGACAAAAAAATACAGCAGCAACAATAACAAAAGAATGACGATAAGGAGAAAACACGTGAAGAAGAAGGAACGCGAAAAAGAAGGAGGAGAATGAGGAGGAGGAGGAACTCGAAGAAGAAGGCGAAGAAGAAGAAGACGCTCTATGCATAAACGAGCGTGAGAAGAAGCGCGGGGGAGACGAGAAGAAGAAGAGAAGAAGCGTTGGACAAGAGTGTTGGGCGCGTGTATTTCACGTTTCATTTAATGGTATTAGACTTTTTTGGTGTTAGGCCAACTTAGATAGACTTGGATACAAAATTACATGGATGTGTAGCATGACTGCATCTAAAACCCAAAGTGAATCAATCAAACTATTTTCATAAAAACAAAAGCCAACAATCAATAGAAGTCCACCATAAAAAATTCTTACATGAGCCACTTGTCACAGCCTACTATCATCGTGCTCCGGCAATGGTATTTTGAGGTAGTTCAGTTATTTATAGCGGAGGATCTCTGTGAAAGACGTAAGTTGAAAAAGGTTGCAGAGTTTGAATGATAGAGAAGAATGGAAGGGAGAGTAGAAAGAGAGGGCTCTGAAATTTGTTTTGGCAGAGAGAGAAAGTGATATGGATAAAATGGCAAGCTAACAGAATCAGTTAGCAAACCCTGCTTTATATACTAACTTACATGATAAATATTTTAGACTAATTGAATATGCTAACTAGTAACTAACTATCAATTACAAATGCTAACTAAGTTAAGTATGCCAATCTGCTATAGCTAATACATTCAGGTAACATGCCCCTCAAGCAGACAGTGCTTGGTTGATGAAAATCAAGCATGCCAAGCTTGGACACACAAGAATCAAAAGGAGCAGGGATAGAGGTTTAGTGAATAGGTCCGCCACTTGATCTGTAGTGGTGATTGGTAGGAGATGAAGCAGGCCGCTGAGAAGCTTGTCTCGAACAATGTGACAGTCAATTTCGATATGCTTGGTACATTCGTAAAATATAGGGTTAGCTGCAATATGCCTGGCTGACTGACTATCACAGTACAGGGAGATTGGGAGTTTGTGATCTATGCGGAGGTCCTTCAATAAGTAGCTGAGCCATTGAGCCTCACAGGTGGCCACAACTAGTGACCTATATTCAGCTTCAGAAGAAAATCTGGAAACAGTAGATTGTTTCTTACTCTTTCATGAAATGAGTGAAGAGCCCAAGAAGAAACAAAAACCAGTAATGGAGCATCGCGTGTCGGGGCATTGTGCCCAATCCGAGTCAGCAAAGCCAGAAATGTGAAGCTCAAAATCTGCTGCAAAGAATAGCTCCGAGGCCGGAGCTGTTTTGATATAACAAAGGACACGATATGCTGCTTGGAGGTGAATATTAGATGGTTTACTGAGAAATTCACTAATTTTACCCACTGCAAAACTGATATCTGGACGCGTGTTAGTGAGGTACACTAATCTGCCAACCAATCTGCGGTATTGTGATACGTCAGAGAGTAGCGTTCCTGAGTCCTTAGAAAGCTTGAGACTATAATCCATTGGCGTGTTCGATGGTCTTGTGCCTAATAGGCCACACTCATCCAAGAGATCTAGAGCATACTTCCTCTGATAAAGAGCAATTCCTTTGGCAGTTCTTGCAACTTCAAAGCCAAGGAAATATTTCAAATTCCCTAAGTCCTTAATCTTGAATTGGTGATCAAAGATGGTCTTGATGGATTGAATCTCAGCGAGATCATTTCCAGCAAGGACAAGATCATCAACATAAGCAAGTATCACAGTTAAAGAGGTCTCGAATTTATGTTTTGTGAACAAAAAATAATCATTCTTCGATTGTTGGCAGCCGTGAGCATGGAGAACAAAGCAAAGCTTAAGATTCTACTGCCTACTAGCTTGCTTGAGTCCATAGATGGACTTGTCAAGTTTGTAAACCAAATCGGGAGAGGAGAGCGGTAATCCCGGGGGAGGCTTCATATATACTATTTCCTTCAACTCACCATGAAGAAATGTGGTGTTTACGTCCAATTGGTGGCAGTGCCAACCCTTGATTGCAGTGAGAGCAAGTACCAATCGCACAGTAGTGATCTTAACCACTGGACTGAAAGTATCCATGTAGTCTAAAACATATCGTTGTGTATAACTCTTTGCAACTAGGCGTGCTTTGTGCCTCTCCACTGATCCATCAGGATTAAAGTTGACTTTGAACACCCAACGGCAGCCAATATTTTTTTTCCCTGGTGGTAAAGGGGTGAGAGTCCAAGTTTTAGTTTGCTCAAGTGCCAAAAGTTCTGTATTAATGACATCTTTCCAACAGTCTTCTTTGACGGCTTCTTCATAGGTTTTTGGCTCATTGTTTGTGGAAACAGCAAGAGAAAAATTCAATTGGTTAGTGTATAGAAAAGAGTAAGACACTGAATCTGAAATTGGATATTTGCATTTTGAAATTGGCATAACTTGTTTAGCAGTGATATTATTTGCACAATGAAAATTATTTAGATATGCTGGTGCTCATCTAGTCCTACTAGACTTCCTAAGAGGTGCAGGGTGAGGTGATGCATGAGTGTCCACGTGAGTATGTGAATGAGACAAGGATGAGGCTTGTGCATTAGGAATTGAGCTTGCAGTGTTATGAAAAATAGAATCAGTGACGGAAGTTGGTTAATGCTGATACAAAATTGGAGTTGAATGCACATGTTGGTAAAATGAAAGATGATCATGATATGCAAAAGAGTCTGTCTATGGGACATGTGATGTGGTTGTGACAGCAGCAGGGTTGACATCTGAAGAGGCACGGTTGGTTTTGAATGGAAACTCAAACTCATAAAATATGACATTTCTAGAAAGGAAAGTTTGCCTTGTTTTTAGATCATAAAGAAAAAATCCTTTGATCTCTTCTTTATATCCGAAAAAAACAACATTTTGAGCTCGTACATCTAACTTCATCCTATTTTGAGTTAAAGTGAATGCAAAGGCAAGACAACCAAAAACTTTGATGTGGTTTAAATCAAGTAATTTGCCATGTAATTTTTGAAAGGGGAAAAGCTTTTGTAAAATGGGACTAGGGGCTCTATTGATGAGATGTACAGTGTGTGCCACTGCTAGATCCCACAAAATTTTTGGAACATTTGATTGAAAAAGTAGAGTTCTAGCCATCATAAGAATGTGTTGGTACTTCCTCTCAGCTATCCCATTTTGCTGAGGGGTTTCCACACATGACTTTTGCTGTAAAATTCCTTTAGAAGCAAAGAAATTGTGTAAGCTAAATTCCGGACCATTATCTGATCTGACACATTTGACGGTTTTTGAAACTTGGGTTTCAACCATTTTAATGAAGTTGGGCAGAATTAATGAAACCTCAAATTTTTTTTCATGAACTTAATCCAAGTAAAACGGCTATTGTCATCGACGATAGTAAGACAATACTTAAAACCAGAGGTAGATACAATTGATAGAGGGTCCCAAATATCAACATGTATTAAATCGAAAGGCGAGTCAGCTACTGAACTACTGATAGGAAAAGAAATTTTCTTCTGTTTTGCAAAATGACAAGGTTCACAAGCTAAAGCATTATTATTACATTTAATGAAAGAAAAATCCTTTTGTAGTGTTTGCAAAGCTGAATTATTCAAGTGTCCTAGTCTGCTGTGCCACAGTTTTGACGGTTGTGTAGATGAGACCGTGTTCTCATATGTGTGATGTAGTATTTGTAATGAATGTTGTGCAATGCAGTGAGCTACAGTGTGATCATTTGAGTGATCCAGTACATATAAACCAGTGCTGCTTTTAGCTGTGCCAATCATCTTCAATAGATGGTGATCCCAAATCTGGCACCATGTATGTGAAAACAAAAATAGACAATTCAATGCCTTTGTAACTTGTGAAACTGACACCAAATTGAATTTAAAAATAGGGATGTAGAGAACATTCTCTAAGTAAAAATTTGTATTAAAAATCACTGTACCAGCAATGATAGTAGTAGCAATGGAGCCATCAAGCATGTGCACAGTAACATGTTCAATATTTTTAAAAGATTGAAAAACATTTGGAGAAAAATAAACGTGACCAGTTGCACCTGTGTCCACTACCCAAGTATCTGATCTAAGAAATTTTTGATTGACAGATAATGATGCAGCTAAAAGGGTACCTTTGGTGACCTGTAAGTCTTTTGGCTCAGTTGATGTAGTGATTTGGTTGATGGTTTGATTAGATTGGGTTGACTATTGTAGAATGGACATTAAAGCAATCCGTTGATCATTGGTCAAGCTATAACTTGGATTCTCACCATTTTTAACAGCAGTTGAAGGTAATGCACTGATTTCATCATTCTCATCAGTAAAAGTGTTATTGATGCTTCCACGTTTCTGCAAATGCGGGGGAAGGCCATGCTTCTTGTAGCATGTATCAACAATGTGTCCCATTCTGCTACAAAAGGAGCAATGCTTTGTGCTATGAGACCTGCCTGGACTTCTTCCTCTACCATTCACACCCATCTACCTCAGCCTCTGCCTCTGGTGGAATTGTGACCAAAATTAACAGCGTATAGAATTTGTGAATCTGGAGTGTCAATTGAAGGACTGAGCTGGCGTTCTTGTTGGGTTAGTATTGCAAACACAGTATCCATGTCAAAGAGGGGTTTTAAGAGCCTAATTTGGGTTTTGGCAGTTGCAAATTGATCATTGAGACCGCGCAGAAATCTTGCAATGTAGTCTTTATTGTGGTACCATCGCATTTCTTCCAAACCACAGATACATTTGCTAGTACAGGTAATACACATGAGAATCGGCCTGAAGTTATGAATTTCTTCCCAAATTTCTTGTATCTTGGTAAAATAGGAAATGATTGAAAGATCACCTTGTTTTGCACTATACGGCTCCTCATACAATTCAGAGACATGGTACAGATCTCCTTAGTAATAGCATTTCTTTAAATCATTCCACATATTTGAAGCCACATTTCTCTAGATGACACTCTGAAGAATATCGTGTGAGAGAGATAAGTGTAGCCAAAAGAGGACATAGGTGTTGCAACGGCCCCAAGCCACATACATTAGATCGGTAACCTCCGGTTGAGGGAGAGAGCCATCAATGAAGAGAATTTTGTTCTTGGACTCGAGCACCAATGAAATCGAGCGGGACCAATTGGTGTGATTTTGAGAATTAAGGCGAAGAGAAATTAAGGGATTACCAGGACTTTCAGCTAAGTGCAAGAAGTATGGACTGTTCTGATCGATAGGAGGATGCACCGTTCCTAAACTCGTGCGGTTCTGGAGTTGAGTGAGTTGAAGAAGAAGCTACGAGAGGGTGTTGATATTGACATTGGAAGCTGCAGTGGAGCTGAAGTCACTGTGAGTGGAATCCATTGAAGAGAAAAGGAAAGAATGTGAGGAAAATCCAAGAGATAAAGATAGGAGGTGATTCGGTACAAAACAGACTGTGATTAATGAACAAACTCTGTCGAATAAGTTCAAGAGAAGGGAAAAGAAAAAAAAGAAAGCAATTCCAAGACACGATTTCCTAACTCATTGATCGAAACACTGTTACCGAAACTCTAGAGATTCGATGAACAGCTCTCATCAATCTCTACTGTGTGAGTTTGGGAAAGATGTTGGATCCGGAGGTAGATGAAGAAGCTTAGAACATCGAAGATGTCCGGAGTTATTTCCGTTGATGATACCATGTGAAAGATGAAAGCTGAAAAAGGATGGCAGAGTTTGAATGACAGAGAAAAATAGAGGAGAGAATAAAGAGAGAGGGTTCTGAAATATATTTTGACAGAAAAAAAAATGAGGAATGCTAGAGGACTAACAATTTTGGTGTTTTGTAACCATCAATTGGCCATCAATAGTGTTTTTAATAGTGTGAGATTACATCTAATGGTGGGAGATCACTCACTTTGTTTTAATGGTTAAGTGCTGGCCAAAAAACACAAAAATTGTTGGCCCCTAGACTTTTTCTTAAATATTTTAGACTAATTGAATATGCTAACTAATAACTAACTATTAATTACAAATGTTAACTAAGTTAAGTATGCCAATTTACCATAGCTAATACATTCAAGTAACAATCTCAACCTCACAGCTTCACGGCGCTTCCCCTAGCATGCATTGCGCCTCTTGCGTCGTGTCATATTTTTGCTGCTCCTTAAAGCTGTGTCATTTCATGCTTCTCATGGAGTAGAGTCGTAGAGACCTGGAATTTAATATAAAAAATTCAGCCAAAACAAATAACTTGGTGACACCTCCTGCTTCATGGGGGGATCCAATGATCCATGCTCACCAATATACATGAGTAATAGATAATATATATATCAAGAAACTATTTGCATTGGTGGGTACTTTCTGTCCGCTTTTCATTTCAGATCAGCAATATTATTTTTATTTTTTTAATTGTATTTTGGAATAATAAATATGTTAAGAATATTAAGATAGTGATAGCTTGTTATTGGTATGAATATGCGCGGATCCTAGTCACCAGTATTTCTTCGATCAGAAGCCAGCCATGAGGCAAGTAGTTTAATTTACAGTTGAGTGATTAATAAAAACTACACTCCCCAGACCCCAATAATAACAATGAAAGTTAATATAACTTTGAGAAAAAGATAAATAGGTCTCTGACCTTTTGTCCCGCGGACATTTTTGTCTCTGACCATTGAAAAATACTTTTAAGTTCCTGACCTTCACAAAATTTGGACAGATCAATCCCTCCGTCCAAATGCTTCCGTCAGGGACTGATCCGTCCAAATGGCTCCATCAAGGACTGATCCATCCAAGTTTTGTGAAGGTCAGGGACTTAAAAGTATTTTTCAATGGCCAAGGACAAAAATGTTCGCAGGACACAAGGTTAGGGACCTATGTGTTCTTTTCTCTATAACTTTTAATAAATCATTATATATATATGGGCAAGAACCGTTTTGCGGTGGACAATTTCTGAATTTTCTT
>NC_029792.2:19910201-19910484 GCF_000816755.2 Arachis ipaensis
ATGCAGTGACGAATTTAAAATATTTTAACAGTAGAGACAAAATATATATCAAATTATCTATTAATCATTATATATTTGTGCGTATATATATAGTTTACCTTATTTTTAATATATGTTTTGTATCTACTTAATATACTAAAATTGGGTTTTTCCCCAACTAATGAAAGTGAGATGTCGATCTCTCGTGACTCCGTTTTCCCTCCAAAATGAACTTTCTTATTCTCTATTCTAAATTATTTTATAAAAAATATCTTTATTATAATTATATTATAATTAATATTTA
>NC_029792.2:19911420-19912104 GCF_000816755.2 Arachis ipaensis
AATAAATCAAATAAAATCAATTATACTAATTATTTGTATCAACTAACTGATTTGATTAATTCTTAAAAATATTTTTATTTAATTTATTTTATTTATTTAAATACATGAATTATAACTGATTAGTTATTTAATTTTATTACGATAAATATCAAATTATATTCTGAATATAAAAATATACAATTTGATTCCTTCTATTTTTATTTTACTACTATAAAAGACCATATATGTTAGAAGAAAATATCATTCATTTACCAATTACTCTTTCATTAGGTAGCTTTTACAACAATTCTTTTTCTTCCTATGAGGCGTCGTCGCAAGAAGTCAACTATCGTGGACACAAACCACCGCACACTCTTCAACTCCCGTGCTCATCATTCTGAGCAATATATGATATGTTATCCATGAAGCATTTATAAACCATGGTGTTATCATGTATGCATAAATAAAAAAAAATTCTGTAATTAAGTTTAAGTCATTTACCTGTTTGTGTGGTATATAAGTATATTATAGTGTGAAATTACTTTCAATTTGTGTTGTGCAATGATATTATGGTTTAATTTAAGCTTTTGTTTTAGAATTGTGTTATGATTTTATCTCATCATTTTCTCTTAGATATCAAGTTGATATATTTTTATTTATTATTATTGAAACGGATGTGATATAAAATTTGTAAAAAAAAAAAAA
>NC_029792.2:19912178-19914219 GCF_000816755.2 Arachis ipaensis
TCAGTTTTATTTTGGATTTTAATTTATTACTAAAAGGTAGTGAAATTCTATTGATAATGAAATAAAGTTGCAAAAAAAAGGTCCATAGGGTAGAATAAGTAAAATAATGTGATACCCATATTACAACATCCAAATGAAACAACCTAGGATCTAAAATGTTTATCTTTCTCTTTCTCGCCGTCTATTATATTATCGATTCTATTATATAAAAATCGATTTTTTACATTTAATGATAGAGTCAACGTAGCATGTTTCTGAGAGTATTTCTTAATTTATTTTGTTTAACTCATTAAATACAATTCATTATGATGCATTAATTATATCAACTAATTGATTTGATTAGATATTTAGGTATCGCACAATTTAAAATTATGTATATTGATTTGATTTTTATGATATATAAATTTAAGGAATAAATTAAAATAATATAATTTATTACTTATTTAATTTGAATACAACAAATACAAAATTAATTTAGTCAAAAGTTTATTATTTTCTAATCTTCTATACATAAAAATGACAAAACAAAATTGTAAAAATAATCTTTTTATCGTTTTTGCTATTTTAATTTTATTTTCTTTGCTTTTTTATGTTTAATTTTATTTTACATTAACTTTGTGTATTTAATAACAAAATATACTCATATTAATTCTATCATATAATAATATTTTTCTCCTATGTTAATCAAAGAATTTTAATAGTTATCAACTACATCTAATAGAATGACTGAGAAGTGAGAACTACGATAAGTTAAACCCAGATTCAAAATGTTGAAACGAAGGAAAGAAAATAGTGGATATATGATTAGAGAAAAATATATAATAACGAGAAATATACTAAAACTGGATTTTTCCTCCAACTAATAAAAGTGAGGTGTCAATTTCTCATGAATTCATTTTTTCTCTAAAATAAAATCACTATTTTCTCTTCTAAATTTATTTTAGAATATCTTTATTATAATTATATTACAATTAACATTTAATGAATAATGCATGATTATACTAATTTAGGAAAATATCTTTATTATAATTATATAAAATCAATATTTAATACATTATCAACTAATAAAAGTGAAGTGTCAATTTCTCATGAATTTATTTTTCCTCCAAAATGAAAGCACTATTCTCTCTTCTAAATTTATTTTAAAAAATATCTTTATTATAATTATATTACAATATTACAATTATATTACAAGTAGCTTTTAATGAATAATGCATAATTATAATAATTTAAAAAAATAAAATAAAGTTCAGTAATTTATCTTTCGACTACACACGTATGTAGAATAACTTTTAAGAAGGAGTCACGTATAATAAATACGGTCGATGATTGTAAAACTGTATACTAACATTGATATAATATTATTTCAGGTATATGTTTTGCAGGTATCAAAGAAAAGTGTTGAGTTATTTTTTAGTGGTTTAAATTATTTATTGTTTATTAGAGAATTTTGTGCATTAGAATTCTCTAATAATTTATTATTTATTTTGAGCTGATTTTGATATGTTCTTACCTGACAGTAAAACAATATATAAAAAATTGTTGGTGGGTCTAAGTATTATTAGGTTATTTATGGTCACATTGAGTATATATATTTGATTTATTGAAAAAAGTAAATTATTAAAATTAATTAATAACTATTTTAGAGTTAATACATTTAATACTAGATTAAGAAAAAACAAACAATACATAATATGTTACATTTTTATTAATCAAACTATTATAATTTAAATTAATCTTAACAAAAGAATTTAAAATTATAATTTCAATCTTATCACATGCATGGCACGGGTTATTACACTTGTTTTAATATATATTTTACATGGGTGGTTATTGATACGAATTTATATTAAGAAATAGAAAATTAGATAAAAAAATTAGAGAGAATAGAAAAGAAATCCTTAGGATTAGGACTAAAGAGGAAAAATAAAGTTTCTCATTATATCATATCTATCTCACATTATTACACCATATTCTTATTTATAGTATAATTTTTTAATTGGACTAGTCCAATACTAATCCTATCATTACGCTACCCTTT
>NC_029792.2:19915114-19923642 GCF_000816755.2 Arachis ipaensis
TCTTAAACTAGAAGTTTATTAAAAAATAAATTGAAAACTATGAATTATTAATTAAATTTTAAAATATAATTTAAATATAATTTTATAATTAAGAGTTAAATTTATTTTAATCATAAAAAAAAATTTTTAGTTAAATTTTCTCATAAAAAAAAAAATTTAATTGAAATTAAAAAAATATAGTTGTCATAATTAACTTTATTAAAAAAATTGATACTTATAATTATTCTCATCAACCGAAAATTATATAATTTAATTAAATCATATATAACATTTCTCCTTAAAAGAAATCAGAAAGCAAAATAGTACAAAGAAGTGAAGAACGAAGGTCGAATAAAACTTTGACGCTGATCCCGTTTTTTATCATTCCGGAGTAGACGAGTAGTATAATACAATTCCGTCATTGAGAGACTTTTTTCTTTCTTTACTTTTTCTTTATCTATTTTCTCCAAATCTTATTATCCTACTTCGCCAATTATACTGCACGTACAAACCCGCCCTCTTGGTCAAAGTCGTATAATACGTTTCGTTTAGTACCCTAAATATATAATAAATAATGAACCTATCTAAGAAGATAACTGAAAATCTTGATAATGTGTATAATAAATTAATTATTTAGTTCAATAGAAATAAATAATAAAAATTTTTTTATAAATTATCTTAAATTCAAAAATTTTCATTCAATTATTTTACATCAAATTTCAAATTTTAAATTTTTAAAAAAATTTAATTAATTATTTCAAAAAAATAACCATCCAAAATTCTAATTTATCAAACCATTTCACTCCAATACCCTCTTTTTTTTCAACCGGCGGTCACCCCGACCTTTATCAATAATCATCTCACTTCACCTTTGCTACTTAGCTTATCACACGTCACTCGTCCTTAGTAAAAATAACCATTCACATAAGAATAAAAATAATCATCTGTTTACCTAATGAATTGAACATCTAATATATTTTAATTATAATTACACATTGTACATTAATTACGGGGCTCTTCATACTTTCTCATAAATAATAGAGAACTAACATAAGCCTAAGTAGGAAAGTTTATATAACACAAAGTTCATAAATAACTAACTCTCTCTCTTTGTCAGCACTATTTTCCTTTCCTAGCTGAGACTGAGAGTTCCCTGATATGGATACTACAGAGAGAAATGAAGCTCCAATGAGGTAATTAGTTCGTATTAATTATTAAATGCTCATTGATAACACTAATTAAGAGATGAACTTGTGAATTCTTTGCTTCCATTTCAGTGTTTTAATTTTTCATACACCATACATTGTCTTAGCACCTTTCTTTGTTTCGTTTTCTTAGGGAGGGAAACGAAGACGTGGCTGCTAAGTTCAAAGAATCATTGGAAATCATTGTTACATATTTCAACCTTCAGCTTTCTCTCATTTCCTTCTTCAAAGATGATAAAGCCGGTCAAGATTTCTTCGCAACCCACCCCAACGTTGTGATGGCTATGGTTTTCTTTATTCAGCTCTTGTTCTTTGTGGGGCTTCTGGGAACAATGCTTCCCGGCCAGGTCTCAATGACGATCCTACGGTGGATCATACTAGTTCTTGGAGGAGTGTCCTCTGTTTTGGTTCAGACTATGATGATATAGTCACCAATTGCTTGCTTATGATTAAGGTTGTTACCATGAGCTCTTTAAACTCTGTGTCTCTTCAGCTTTTGGACTTAATAAAGAAAATGAGTATACCATAGTCTACTCTATCGAAGGAAGCTTAATTGAGGTAGATCTACTAAATTATAATAGTAACATGCTGTGACATAGTTTCTCATTGGTGTAGGAGTGATTCTTGTTGTTGTACTATTTAGGGAGTGTACCAAATATGCTGTAACTTTGTTTGTGTTTGTTTTTGTTTCTGTTTTTAATTGTTGGTTTGTACCAATTTGCTTATCTTGAATGGATCATATTAAACTATTAGTTAATGTCAAATATTCCAAAAGTGGGTTTTAGCAGTCAATGAGGAAAGAGTTTAGATTTTATTATTGCTTTTTTTGTAGGCAGGGTTGCCAGGGCAAAAAATAAAATGATGAAACTTGGGAAGAAAGATATTGTATCTTTGTATATCTTATATTTGTTCCCATTGGTCCACAGTAAAATAATAATAATAATAACAGAGTCATATAATATTTTTACATAAGAAAAAAAATAATGAAATTTGATAATACAAAACAAGCAACCCAAATTTTGTAAGAAGACTACAGGTCTACAGCAAATATTGAAAACTGAAAGATACAATGTTTTGTCTTTCGTTCAACAATTTCAGAGTAACTAACTTGTGCCTATACTATCGCTGGTTGCCATCCACAACTCCAAAACTTTTAGACCTAACGATCACCTTTTACTCTCTTCCTCTTGTTCATTACTCTTCAGAATATTCATTCTCATCCAATTTTACTGCTTACTATTAAAATTCTAATTTGTTATGTTCTTCTTAATCAGAATTCTTCTTTCAATTTTATCCCTTAATTTTTACTAGCAGAGCAGCTCGTGCATTCGCCGACATGTGTTATTTTTAGGTCTCAAAAGAACAAGATTAATTTTAAAAAAACCTTGGTTGCATTAAATAATATCAAATAAAAATTATATATATAACTTGAAATACTATGTGTAGATTATAAAAAAGGATAAAAAAATAAATATATTATAAAAAATATCAATATAATAATAGAAAAAGCTCAAGCATATATTATTCATTATCTGGCAAGTGGCAACTATAGTTTATACTCAATGTGTATAATTTAAATTTAACACACTAATTAAGGATGACTATCGGTTTTTATTTTAACAAAAAAATTTAACAAACACTTTAATAGAAATAAATATCAACATTCTGTAAAAAGATGGTATTTTTATAAATAGCTTAGTTCACTACTAGAAAATGGATTAATACAGATAGATTTAGTTCTTATTACAGACGAATATTTGGTTACCGACAAAATTACCGACGGATTTTGTCCTTCTGTAAAAGTCCCGTCAGAAATTATTTACCAACGGATTTTTTTCCGTTGAAAAATTACAGACGGACTTTTACCAGTTACTGATAGATTTTCCCTCTATACATTCTCCATCCATTTCCCAAAGACGACGAACTTTCTGACGGATTTTTCGTCTGTAATTACAGACAGATTTTTCGACGGATTTTCCGTCTGTAAATTACAGACGGATTTTTTGACGAATTTTCCGTCTGTAATTTGAACTTTGGAAAATCATCTCACACTCTGATTACAGACAGAAAATCCATCTGTAAATCCGTCAATAAGGTAAAAAAGAATTTTTCTTTATTTTTCTAATTACAAAATAAACTTATTTTCATACAAAATAAATATAAATTTAATACAAATTTTTATCTAATTTGTATTCGAATATTTATAATATTTCAAAAAATAAACAAATTCATCGTATTATCAAACTAAAAGAAAAGTACTATAAACAAGCAAGTCAATATAATTCAAAACATAAACAAAATATATTGATCATCAACTATAATTCCTAGTATATTGTTCAACCATACTAAAACTATCAGCTATAGTCTTCAATGTCATCTTCATCCTCATCATCATCATAGCCCTCATCCGAAGACATTGAGGGTGGTGGCGGTGGCGGTGGTAGTGGAACTTCACTAGAACTACTTGACGCTCTAAGCTTCTCATAATAGCTGAGACATTGAGGGTTGGTGTACGGCCCAACTACTTCTTCTGTTCCACATAAACACAAAATAAGAAAAATTTTACATAAATAGATGTCTATTAAATAAAATCTAAAGCCACTTAAATTATGTTACCATCCTCTCTATAGTTGAGCTCAATGGAATAGAACCACCGCAATGGACAGAACCACCTAAGAGTGACGCTCGATTCTCTCTTGCTTTTTTTCTTATATTTTTTCATTTCTCATCTGTTTCCCAGTACCTTTCCAACACCTTTTTGTAAGCAGAAATTAGCCATTCGTGGGTTGTATCCACACCCTCACGAATATTTGACATCATTTAGCTAAATCGCTTACTTGTCCTATACTTGAAAGCCCTCAAGAAAAACTCATCATCATCATCATCAATAAGAAAGTGGCTCTGCACATACTCATCAAATTGCTACTTATAAGATTCAAATCACATGAACAATATTCAATCAAGTTATGATTAAAGACAAGTTATGATTAAAAAAGAAAGAACAAAGAAAACAAAGAGCACATAACTCTCTCACTTTGACTATATTACACACAGAACAAAAATAGGAACAACATTATAAATTGCTACAAATAGAAATTGGTGCTGCTATTGAAAACTAGGACCTGTGTTAAGCCAAATAGTTTCTCACTTGTTCTATAAATCCAAATAACAATCAACTATCAACTAATCACCTACTATATTTCAATCCAAAATAATTTTATTCAATCCAACACTTTTACCTTCCACTCCTTAAACCAAAACTTTTTGTCGGAAGAGGGTCATCTCCAGGAGGTAGATTGTATGGAATTACAATTACGGGCCAACAAGAATAAGGCTTGCTAAATTGGATATTTGGGGTAAACCCATCAGAGCAAAGACCTAACCTAATGTTTCTAGGCTCTAAAGCAAAATCAGAGTGGATACGGTCAAAGCTTTTCCATGCCTCCCCATGTGACGGATGGGTCATCACGCCATCATCACGTTAGTTTTTTATATGCCACGTCATGTGCGGAGCTGAACTCATTGACGCATAAAGCCTTCGAAGTATATGGATTAAGGGTAAGTAGTGCATCCGTCTGACAGGAACTCTCTTGAACTTACAACCACCATCAGAAATAGGCTTGAATCTAGGTGCTTCACAAAACTTGCAACTAGTTAGAGCAGCATCGTATTTTCGATATAACATGCAATTGTTTGAGCAACAATCTATTTTGATTGCCTTCAATCCAAGCTTTTGCACTAACTTCTTAGCCTCATAGTAATCCCTAGGTATGGCACTACCCTCAAGAGCAATTTCCCTAATTAAGGTGGCCCACTGCTTAAATGACTCCTGTGACATTAGATGTTGCAACATTTATATATATAGTATATGAAGTATCTCACAAAGACCGGAACCTAATAATAAGCTAAGGAGACAGCTTCAAACAAGTTAGTAATGTACTGTTTAATGTTGATGATAGCCACATCTGCATTTTTTGCATGCTTCTATTAGATATATAGATATACAAATAATGGATTAATCCTTTTTGCTAATTCTCCAACAAATCCATCAAAGTTTCAAGGTGTGTGTCATGTAAGTAGTAGATAGATGTCAATTGCTCATTAGCCATAAACAAGTGACCTAACTAACGATAATGATAATGATGAGAGAGCAAGTACTACGAAGAATTGGAACTAGTGGTCACATGATGTCACTATCCAATATTTGTTAATAACAGACAAAGATGCACATTTTTATTGAAAAATAATAATAATAAATAACTAAAAAAATAAGTAAGCCATGAATTAGAGTATCCTCATTCAGATAGTGATAGAACTAGTAATGCTATTCAAGGATAGGTAAAGAAAGCATACCTTAACAGAGACAATACCATTAGAGTATCCTCGTCCAGATTTTTCTTCAATGACATCTCAGAGCCCCAATCAAACCACAACAGGTTCTATATCGGTAGAACCAAACAAGCCTAGAAACCAGAAGTTGTTGGTTTTAGGCAGGGCTAGGTGAGAACATTTTCTTGGTCAAGTGTTTAATGAAAAAATGGCCATATCAAGAAGTATTCGCAGAGCACTAAATTAACTGCTAATATATTTAAAACAGGACCATGCAAGAAACAAATGAAGAATTGCTTTGAATGTAAAATGAATGTTGCACATTGATACAACCAATTAACATGCATCCACATTCTAATAACAAAAACACAAAAAACTTGGTACCTTATCTTCAATCTTCGAAACTGCTTACTGGTGTCATTGCCTAGCAGAACTGCTCAGGTAGATAATTTATTTGTTTCATTTTATTTTTTAAATTATTTCTCAATCTTGTATGGTTGCATAACCTGAGCATGAAAAATGTTAAAAGTTGAAGTCATTTTTCTGAGTTCTTACTTCTTAATAACACATAAAAATATCAACTACTCTTAAAAAGAAAAACCATATTAGATTTTCTGGATGCTTTATTAATTAATTGCACACTTCCTCAATTTCTCCAAAATTAAAAACAACCACAGTAGGGGTAAAGACTAAAGACACTAACTCTGTTGGACTCTCAACCAATTGATACAATCATGATTTCATACATTCTTGGATCAATTTATTTGGATATAATTTGTATCCGGAAACATTGATTCAAGGAAACTCATGATCAATGGCACATTATAGTAATAAATCTCCATACACCCCAGGTAGCGCTTTACCTTTTACAAGTGATTAAAATGTATTATCTTCATATAAAAGTAAATTCTTATATGACTGCTACCTGAAAAATTTGTGTCTTTTAAAGTAAATATCACATGATATAATCAAGAAAAGCATATATCTTGTTATTGACCACTTATACCTACATGACAGGACTAAGGATAAGGGATTTTTACTTTTTCAGGTTTACAAGTTAAGACGGATTTTGAGAATATGAAGCATTCTGCATCCATTGAACAACTTTAAGCACAGTAAAATAGACGTAGGTGTGGATTGTTGGTAATTAAAGTTGATGAAGAAGATGAAGTGCCTTCTATGATACCTAAAGCTGTCACAACAAATGGATCTTTGATGTATGAAACATGCAAGGTATTGATTATTGAAAGATGGTGCGTCGGTCCTAGTTATATTGATTAACAAATAAAAGTACCATGAGAAGTTTTTTACTTGTGATATACTAACAGAATTGACCCAGCTCGACAACTCACACAATGAACAATTAAAAAACTTGGAGGAAGAAAAACAACATCAAAAGAAACCAAGAGTGGAATAGATCATAAATCACAGCACAGCTACTCGAAATTAAAGATCCAAACAAACAAATAAAGAAAAAAAGAGAAAAGTTTGTGGCAATTAATAGTGACTCACAGTGAACTCAAGTCAGCTTCGGGCATAGCCTCCAAATCCTAGAAAAGATAGATTACTTGATTATTCCCATTAAAAAAAAAACTTAAGTACCAGAAAGCAACTAACCAAATCAAATTCTGCAGGAACAAATTCTAACAGAAGAAATCAAAGAGATAAACCAAAAGGTTGATAAGGAAATAAGAAAAAAATCAAAGGAAGCAGAGATAAAATCACAAAATCAGAAATGAAATCACAAAATCAAAGACAAAAACGGCGAGGAGCAGAGAATCAGAAACGACGCATGGCGAGGAGGGGAGGAACCCTTCGTGACGGTGACGCCACGAGCTCAACTCAGAACTTGGTGCGACGGCGAGGAGAGGAGGAACCAACAATGCGAAGAGGGCCGAGTAGAGCTTCTCCAGATGACGAAGGTACCCACGATTTGTCCCGCCGGCGGCGACAGCACCTTCTACCGGAGGAGAAGCGTTCGACGACAACTTTGAAGAGGGAGGGATGAGGGTGAAAATGAGTTCATAGGTCAGGAGGAGAATGGAGCTCGATAAGGGTGGTGATAAAATTAGGGGTAACTTAATATTTCAATTTTTCGTCTGTAAAAATTTAATAAAACGCAGCGTTTTGTCTATCTAATCACAGAAAAAAAATTTTTACCGATATAATTATCGACGGATTCTGTTTTCCGTCTATAATTTATGCTAATTTTTTTTTATTTTCCGACAAAAAATCTTTCTGAAATTCTGTCTGTATTTTCGTGGGATAAAATTCGTCAGAAATATCCGTCTGTAATAACTAATTTTCTAGTAGTGATTTTTTATAATTTTTATTTATTCTTATTCATTTTAATTTTTCTCTACTCTACTCTACATGTTATATCCTCAATGAAATAAAATAATTTTTTTTACAAATAACCAACACAATACAAAACCTCAAAATACAAAATTCTTCAAAAATCATAACAACAAAAATAGTAAAACTTCGATTTTCTAACATTACATAAAATGTAACTCCTAAAATTATTCTAACATATGGTAATTTTTAATCTGTCTAACATTACATAAAATGCAACCCCTAAAATTATCCTAACACATGGTAATTTTTAGTCTGAACTATTGACAAAATTATAAATACCTATAAAACATGGACACCATTTTCATCATCAATCTAAAATAAAAAAAAAATTCAATTCTAAGAGAACTCTATATAGCATCTAGTTCATGGAATTTTCTAGTTTAATAGATATTAATTTCTCCAAATGAACAATATTTTAAACCAGATAATATACAATAGTGCAGCTTTAGTTACATATTAAACTTGATCAAAGTCAATCAATTTATCTACAAAATTAAAGCCTGGTTGATGAATCTTATTTCTGACCACTCTAGTCATCATTGCAAGACCTATAGTTACAATTACATTACTGAACAAAATATCATTAATTGATTATTATAAAAATACTGAATAATAAAAATGAGACTATATAAAAGAAGTGAGATGAATTCGGTAATA
>NC_029792.2:19923665-19956960 GCF_000816755.2 Arachis ipaensis
TTCGGTAATAATAAAAATAAGTTAGATATATGGTTCTCAAAAAAAAAAAAAAACCTATTATGTAACTAATGATATACTATATAATCAACAAACTATAATTTGCCTTGGTAAATAAAAGCCAAAGCAAAATTAAGCTATTAGAGAGTTCACTTAATAAAAGTAAAAAAAAAAAAATTTGATAGCATCAAGTTATACGAATTGGATAAACACCACAATCGATTAGCCTTTTTCACAATTAATCAAATATGATTGACAAAATCAAGGCTCAAACTTTGCATAGAAAAAAAAAAATCAAAACCCTAAATGGAACATGTATCTAGCAAAGCAAAACATCATCACTTATTATTGCTCCCTAGTTTTGACATCACAAATTTTGGCATCATAGATTTAGAATATAATAAAAATTCTACAATATGATAGAAAGAGATATTATATCTGAGTCTCAGATCCAATCAACTTATGCTATTGCAATTAAAGAGTTAAAAAAGAAAAAGAACACATATCCAAACAATGAAGAGATTCATCTATAAATAAAATTTGTGGTCTCATCACAAACTATATTTTGGTTTGAAACTTCAATTAGAATGACAATAAGCAAAGACAACTAACCTAGTTCCTGCAACATTATGACCAAATTCATGAACATAATTGATATGATGATAGAAGTACATATATATCTAGCATCCACAAATAATAAACTGAAATCAGGCAGCTGCATAAGTTTCAATTAATTAGTAGGACTGTAAGAGGATTATAAAGGAAGATTATTTATATTTATCTTTTTTTTCCAGTTTCACCATCAGTAACATTTTTTTTATTTAAAAAAATATAGACATAAGGTGCATGTATTCGAAGATTGACAACTAAACACTCCCAAACTCAGAATAAACATAAAACAGAACAACACAATATAACAACAATAACAATATTCAATATTAAAATATAAGCATAAGCAACCATATAATAAATAATAAATAACTAAGCATAAGCATAAGCGGGAACATTTATATATAAGTCGTATTCATAATTCAATGAGCCAACGACATAGAAGTGTTATAACTATTTTCCTTTTCTAGCTGAGTTCCCTGGTATGGATTCTACTTCTACACCCAGATACGAAGAAGCTCCAGTGAGGTTAGTTCCTATTAATTATTAAATTCTCATTGATAACACTACTAATTAAGAGATGAACTTGTGAACTCTTTGCTTCTATTTCAGTGTTTTTTTCCATGCATTGTATATTATCTTAGAACCTTTCTTTGTCTTCTTAGGGAGGGAAACGAAGACGTGGCTAAGTTCAAAGAATCAATGGAAATCATTGTTATATTCTCGAACCTTCAGCTTTCTCTGATTTCCTTCTTCAAAGGTGATAAAGTAGGTCAAGATTACTTTTCATCCCACCCCAATGTTGCGAGGGCTATGGTTTTGTTGATTCAGCTCTTGTTCTTGGTGGGGCTTATGGGAACAATGCTTCCCGACCGCGTCCCAGGGAAGATCTTAGGGTGGATCATAATGAGTTGAGATTATTCAAGCTAAAGCTCAGCTTATTTAATTTATGAGCTCAATTCTAGGCTTAAGTTCACTTATTAACTCACGAGTTCAGCTTATCGAACTATTAACGAATCGAGTTGAAGTTGATTTATGAGATTTTTTGACTCACTTCCAACCTTAGATACAAGACCGTAAAAGAACCAATCTTAAATAGTAAAAGAATAAATATTTGAAAGGAGTTAAATCAGGAGCTACATAAATGCGTGTATTTAATAGATATATTTGTTATGCATAATTGTGGTATTATCATGAAGCACGAAGGCAAGCATGATGGCAAGTATGATGGGCATGGGAGGAGACTTTGGTATGCTGGGGAGTGGTCTAATGGAGAGCGCCATGGGTGTGGGTTCCGACTTCTTATTCTGCATCAAGATGCTTGTCCACAAACATCATTGGAAGATAGTTTTCTTGAAATTTGGTTTTGATTTTGTTTCCTCTTTTTTGATATTCTTAGATTAAAATTTGATTATAATTTTTTTTATTATAAAAGGATATTTTACGTTTAAATTAGTTGTTCTACTGAATCAAGCACATTATTCATTTATTTTCTTTATTCTATCAGTACGTTTAAATTATGCTCTCTAATACAATATATTTGTTATTAAAAAAAGAAGATTGTTGAATTAAGATTGATTATTTTATTATTGACAAATATAATTGTAAGGTTATTGGAATATATCCCAAATACTTTTTATGTGTTTAATATGTGTTATTAATAATGTAATAGGTATCTCCATGAGATCACGATGAATAAGCTGAAAACTCAAGTAATTTAGACTACATCTGACGTTAAAAGAGAAAAAAAAGATAGGATTAAGTATTTTTTGTTGTTCCTAACATTTTGGGTCAAAATTAAAATCGTCTCCGATTCTTTATTTTTTTGGAAAAATGATAAATAGGTCTTTGATATTTTTATTCGTGGACATTTTACTCTATCAGGATTGGAAAATACAACCTTCAAAATGCCTGACATATGGGTCCTTCCGTTCAATCAACTCTCTGATATTAAACGGATGATAAACCACTATTTTATGGTTTATATTGTGTTTAATTGTGTGGTTTTATCATGATCTTTACCCACTTATTCATTAATCTAGCATGCATTTATATTTCCTTCCTAAAATTATTGCATGATTGAAAACTTGCTTCCTAGAGACTTTTAATTATGTATTTTAATTTTCCTTTATTCCATTCGATGCCGTGATCTGTGTGTTAAGTGTTTCAGGCTTTATAGGGTATGAATGAGTTGGAGATTGGAAAGGAAGCTTGAAAAAATGGAAGGAACACAAGAAATTGAAGAGATGACCAGCGAGAAGTGACGCGGTCGCATGGCTCACGCGACCGCGCGAAAGAGAAGAAATCGTAGTGACGCGGCCACATGGCTCACGCGACCGCGCGGATTGGAATAGCACAAGTGACGCGGAGGCGTGGACGACGCGCACACGTGGCAAGGCAAAACGCCGAATGACGCGTCCGCATGAATGACGCGATCGCGTGACGTGCGCGATCTGCATAATCTGCAGAATTCGCTGGGGGCGATTTTGGGCCCTGTTTTGATCTAGTTTTCGGGCCAGAAAAGCAGACTAGAGCCAGAGAACATGCAGAAACCGAGGACAACATTCATTCTACACAATTTTAGTTTTTAGATCTAGTTTTACTCCTCCTCTAGGTTTTCTCTCTACACATTCATAGTTCTTAGGATTTTATTTTTATTGCTTTTTGCATTGGGATATTGAGAAGAGTTATTACCTCATCAAGACTTCGTCATTCTAGTTCGTTTTCTTTACTTGGCTCTTACTCTTCCATGTCCTTTAGTTTACTTAATTTTACTATTGGATTATTTTTAGAATTTATTAATACAAGGATTACATTTATTTTTAATTGATTTTGTTTATTTTTATTTATCATGTCTTTCTTTAATTCCCTTTCCTATGTTATGAATTCTACATTCACAATGAGCGAGTAGTTCCCTAACTTGACGGGGAGTTGATTGAAAGGAACCCTTGAGTTGGAATGCTTAAAAGAAAAATTGTAATTGGGTTTATTGTTGAATTGCCCTCTAGTCACTGACTCCAATACCTTTTAACTGAGTGGGTTGGACCTTGTGAATAGAAGTAGCATTCCAACTTGTTTGACTTTCCCTTACCTAGTAAGGGATAACTAAACAGGACAACCTTCAATTGTCAATTAATCTTGAGAGTACTCCAACAAGAATAGGGCTTCCAGCTAATCTACTCCCAGTCAAGGCTTTTATTTAAATTATTTAAATTCTCCAATTTAATTTCCTATTTAATCGATTCAAACCCTTTTTGAAAAACATCCGATTAATAAAATAGCACACCTTTCTGCAACTCGTTGGGAGACGACCTGGGATTTATACTCCCAGTATTTTAATTTTAATTTTTGTGACACCCTTCTAAATTGATAAGCGGATTTCTGGTTGGTTAAGAACTATACTTGCAACGCATATCTTATAACAATTCTTAACTCGCCAATTTTCGCCACGTCAATTTTTGGCGCCGTTGCCGGGGAGTTGCAATAGAGTGCTAAAGTTATTAATTGGAATTTATTTATTTGCATTTTATTTTATTTTGCTACTATGAGCTGCATGTTTCTTTCGTTAAATGACGCGTTCACTTCCTGATCCAAGCTTGCCAATATTCGATCCTGAGATTGAAAGAATTATTTCACGAATAAGGCGAGCTCGGCGTCGGTTAGTCCTCTCTGAGGGCGGATCTGAAACGTCAGTTGAGGAAAAAACCAGCTCCCGCTCTACTGATTCGGTTGATTTACGTGCAGGCGACATGGCAGCACCTAGGAGAGTTACTATCCAGGAGGAGGGAGCCCCTGATTTTACAATGCAGCCGTTTCAGGCGCATCACCCAGCGGTGGCTACAGACTTTGAAATAAAGACTGCACTGCTCAATTTGATGCCCAAGTTTCATGGCTTACCTGCTCAAGAGCCTATCAAGCACCTGAGAGATTTCCAAGCAGCCTGTTCTACTGTCAGGCGTGATGGTGCAGATGAAACTTCAATTTTGTTGAAAGCTTTCCCGTTTTCTCTTGAGGGAAAGGCAAGAGAGTGGTACTACACTCAACTCGCAGCAACTGTATCCGACTGGGATACACTTAGAAGAGAATTTTTGGAAAAATTCTTTCCAGCTGAAGTTACTGATAAACTGAGGAAAGACATTTCCATGATTGTTCAGGATGAATCCGAGACTCTCTATGAATATTGGGAGCGCTTCAATAATCTTCTGGAAGCATGCCCCCATCATATGATTGACAAGATAGTGTTACTCGGTTACGTCACACAGGGCATGAGGCCCCAAGATAAGACCACATTGGAAAGTGCTAGCAATGGGTCTATGAAGAAGTACAAGACTACTGATGAGGCATGGCAATTGATCAGCGACTTAGCTGAATCTACCAGGAACCACAGGCAGAAACAAGGTCGTTCAAAAGCTGTTGCAGAAGTATCCTCTAGCAGAGAGACTGCTGCTCTAACTCAGAGTATCTGTGAAATGACCAACTTGCTGAAGCAGATGCAATTGAATCAACAACAAGTTCAGCAAGCTCAACCTCCTCCACCGCAGCAAAGCCAACAGTTAGTCCCACAGAGAGTTTGCGGAGTCTGTGCTGATTATAGCCATTATACTGATGAATGCCCGCAGCTCCAGTAGGAAGACAACACCGTGGCATCCACTCATAACTTCTATGACCGTCCCAACCAAGGGTACAATCAAGGTGGCAATTATAGCCATGGATGGCAGGACAATTCTAACCAGAATTGGAGGGACAACAATAACAGAGGAGGCAGAGACAATCAGGGAAACCAGAAGTGGAACAATAACAATAACAGGCAGCAGAACCGGAACCAGCCTTACAGAACACCTCACCTGAGGCAATCCCAAGGACCACAGAATACCCAACAGCAGACCTCTCAAATTACTTATCATTCTTCATCTGCTAATGATGAGTTACTGTAATCTATTGATCGGAGACAACAGACCATGGAAAATAACCTTTATGCTACACTAAATGGTCTGAACTCTACCTTGCAAGCTCTTGTCTCACAGATTGGATCAATGAATAACTCCAGTAACCAACCTTTGAGCTCCACTGAAATCCCCTCTCAACCATTACACAATCCAAAGGGAGGCATTAATGCCATCACCCTAAGGTCCGGAACCACACTGTAGGAGAGGAATCAGGAGGAGCCAAACCCACCAGAACACGCCTCAGCTGAAGAGGTAGTGGAAATAGAAGATGTTGAAGAGGAAGAGGACATACAGGACATAGCTGAAAAAGAAGAAGCTCAACCACAAGAGAAAGCACCAAAAGGCGCAGACACTGCAGAAAACACCACCCCATTCCATTTCCACAACTTGCAAGGAAGCCCAGGAAGCAGCTGGAACCTGATCCCAAAATGGTAGAAATATTTAAAAAGGTTGAGGTAACTGTTCCTCTTTTTGATGTTATTCAACAGGTACCTAAATATGCAAAGTTTCTAAAAGATTTATGTATACATAAAGACAAAATTAATGAATTAGAAACTATTCCTTTAGGTAGTTCCATATCTGCTTTAATGGGAGGGTTACCTGAAAAGTGTAGTGACCCAGGTCCTTGTATAGTTAATTGTACTATTGGTGGTGTAGTAATTTCTGATTGCATGTGTGATTTAGGAGCATGTGTTAGTATAATGCCTTTGTCTATATATGATATTTTGAGGCTCCCTCCCTTAAAAAGGTCGGCAGCTCGTTTTGTGTTAGCAGATAAAAGCATTATTACAGTGGCTGGAGTTGCTGAAGATGTTTTAGTGGGAATCAAGGGGCTCACGTTTCCCACTGATTTTTATATCTTGGAGATGCCCCAAAATGACTCAGAGAAGCCATCATCAATCCTACTTGGAAGACCATTCCTGAAGACATCAAAGTTCAAATTGGATGCTTTTTCAGGAACATACTCTTTTGAAATAGATGGCCGAATAGTAATCTTCAATCTGAATGGAGTCATGAACCATCCTCCAGAAGATCATTCTATCTTTCAGTGTGACATCATAGATGAGCCTGTAGCTGAAGTTCACCAGGAGGAGTTAGAAGAGAAGCACACAGGACAAGGTCCGAGTGTGGGGACATTCTTGAACGACAATGAGGGCACTTTGCCATTTTCACCAGCTCCAGACAATCCAGAGCCTGCCCATGATCAGAAGTTAGAATTAAAGCCCCTTCCTCCACACCTCAAATATGCTTATCTTGAAGACGAGTAGAAGTTTCCAGTCATCATTGCAAGGGAACTCACTTCTCAACAAGAAGAGCAGTTACTTAGTGTGCTGAGGAGGCACAAGAAGGCACTTGGTTGGAGTTTGGCAGACATAGTAGGCATCAACCCTCAAGTATGTGAGCACAGAATATTTTTAGAAGAGGGAGAAAGACCTGTCCATCAACCCCAGAGAAGACTGAACCCCACTATCTTAGAGGTTGTCAAGAAGGAAGTGACCAGACTACTGGAGGCAGATATCATCTACCCCATTTCAGACAGTGAATGGGTTAGCCCAGTACAAGTGGTGCCCAAGAAGTCTGGAGTCACTACAGTGAAGAATGAGCATGGAGAGCTCATAGCAACCAAAGTACAGAACGCTTGGAGGGTCTACATTGATTACATGCGTCTCAATCAAGCTACCCGTAAGGATGATGAGCGGATATTTTATACGCTTTTTGGGGTTAATTTCATGTAGTTTTTAGTATGTTTTAGTTAGTTTTTAGTATATTTTCATTAGTTTCTAGGCAAAATTCATATTTCTGGACTTTACTATGAGTTTGTGTATTTTTTTGTAATTTCAGGTATTTTTTGGCTGAAATTGAGGGAGCTGAGGAAAAATCTGATTCAGGCTGAAAAAGGACTGCTGATGTTGTTGGATTCTGACCTCTCTGCACTCGGAATGAAATTTCTGGAGTTACAGGAGTCCAAACGGCGCGCTCTTAATTGCGTTGAAAAGTAGACATCCAGGGTTTTCCAGCAATATATAATAGTCCATACTTTGCTCAAGGATAGATGACGTAAACTGGCATTCAACGCCAATTCCATGTTGTAGTCTGGCGTAAACGCCAGAAACAGGTTACAAGTTGGAGTTAAACGCCCAAAACAGGTTACAACCTGGCGTTTAACTCCAAAAACAGCCTAAGCACGTGTAAAGCTTAAGTCTCAGCCCCATCACACACCAAGTGGACCCCAGAAGTAGATTTCTGCACTATCTATCATAGTTTACTCATTTTCTGTAAACCTAGGTTACTAGTTTAGTATTTAAACAACTTTTAGAGATTTACTTTGTACCTCATGACATTTTAGATCTAAAATTTGTACTCTTTGACGGCATGAGTCTCTAAACTCCATTGTTGGGAGTGAGGAGCTCTGCTGTGTCTCGATGAATTAATGCAATTATTTCTGTTTTCTATTCAAACACGCTTGTTTCTATCTAAGATGTTCATTCGCACTTCAATATGATGGATGTGATGATTCATGACACTCATCATCATCCTCAACCTATGAACACGTGCCTGACAACCACCTCCGTTCTACCTTTGATTGAATGAATATCTCTTGGATTCCTTAATCAGAATCTTCGTGGTATAAGCTAGAATCTATTGGCAGCATTCTTGAGAATCCGGAAAGTCTAAACCTTGTCTGTGGTATTCCGAGTAGGATTTAGGGATTGAATGACTGTGACGAGCTTCAAACTCACAAGGGTTGGGCGTAGTGACAGACGCAAAAGGACCAATGGATCCTATCAATTTGTGCACCAAGTTTTTAGCGCCGTTGCCGGGGATTGTTCGAGTTTGGACAACTGACGGTTTATTTTGTTGCTTAGATTAGGAAAAATTTTTCTTTTTGGTTTAGAGTCTTCTATTATTGTTTTTGGTTGAAAATTTTTTTTAAATCCTTATTTTCTCTTTTTATTTTTTTTTGAAAATTTTATAAACTGATAATTGAGTTTTTCTATTTGAGTTTAGTTTCATATTTTAAGTTTGGTGTCAATTGCATGTTTTTTTTATTTTTTATTTTCTTTTAAATTTTCGAATTGTTGTTCATTGTTCTTTCTTAATCTTCAAGTTGTTCTTGTTTGTTTTCCTTGTTTGATCTTTAGTTTTTCTTGTTTTGTGTCTTTTCTTGTTTTTCTTGTGTTTCTTCTTTTTAAAAAAAAATATCAGTTTCCAAAGAAAATTTTATTTATTACATACAATATTAAAACACTTTAAATTTATAGCTCAATTGGATAGAGCGTTGTGCTTATGTTCTTGGTAATTGGCTATCTCTTTTTAAAAATTTTTCAAAAATAATTTTTCTTTGATTAAATCTTGTGCCAAACTTTAAGTTTGGTGTTTTCTTGTTAATTTTTCTTTAGTTTTCAAAAATTTTATTTTGGTTTTCTAAAAATTTTAAGTTTGGTGTTCTATCTTCATGTTCTTGTTGTTCTTGTGAGTCTTCAAAGTGTTCTTGAGTCTTCCTTGTGTTTTGATCTTAAAATTTTTAAGTTTGGTGTTCCTTGGTGTTTCCCTCCAAAATTTTCGAAAATAAGGAACATTAGATCTAAAAATTTTAAGTTTTGTGTCTTTTGTGTGTTTTTCTCTTTCATCATAAAATTCAAAAATAAAAAAAATATCTTTTCTCTCTATTTTAAAGTGAATTTTTGAAAATTGCTTTTAAAATTCAGATTTCTATTTCAAAATTTAAAATCTTTTTCAAAAATCATATCCAAAGTTTTCTCTTTTTATAAAATAAAAATAAAAATATATTTTAATTGCAATTCACATCAATTCCCTTTTCTCCATCATGGACTTAAGTGGAAATGAGCAGTCCAGAAGGACTCTGGGGTCATATGCTAACCCCACTACTGCTTCATATGTGAGCAGTATCTGTATACCCTCCATTGGAGTCAGTAGCTTTGAGTTGAATCCTCAGCTCATTATCATGGTGCAGCAAAGTTGTCAGTATTCTGGTCTTCCACAGGAAGAACCTACAGAGTTTCTGGCACAGTTTTTGCAAATTGCTGACACAGTACATGATAAGGAAGTAGGTCAGGATGTCTACAGATTATTACTGTTTCCATTTGCTGTAAAAGACCAAGCTAAGAGGTGGTTAAATAACCAACCTAAGGCTAGCATAAGGACATGGAAACAGCTGTCAGAAAAATTCCTGAATCAATACTTCCCTCCAAAATGGATGACACAGCTAAGGCTAGACATCCAAGGCTTTAAACAAGGAGATAATGAATCTCTTTATGATTCCTGGGAGAGATACAAAGAGATGCTAAGAAAATGCCCCTCTGAAATATTTTCAGAATGGGTGCAGTTAGACATCTTCTATTATGGGCTTACAGATAAAGCTCAAATTTCTCTAGATCACTCAGCTGGTGGATCTATACACATGAGAAAGATAATTGAAGAGACTCAAGAGCTTATTGATACAGTTGCCAGAAATCAGCATCTGTACATAAGCAGTGAATCTTCCATGAAAGAAGAGGCTAAAACAGTAACTGCTGAACTCAATCCTGCAGAACAAATTACTGAATTCAATCAGCAATAAGACTTTCTAACAAAACAGCTGGCCGAATTCAAGGAGATACTACAAGACACAAGAATGGCTAATATAAATATGGAGGTACAGTTGAAGCAAACAGAACAACATTTATCAAAACAAATAACAGAAGAGTGCCAAGCAGTTCAATTAAGAAGTGGAAAAACATTAAATACCTCACTTCAAGGCAGCAGGAAGCCAAGAAATGAACAAACTGCTATCCAAAATCCCTCTGAGGATAGTAAGAGCCCAGAGAGGAATAACTCTGGCGTTCAAACGCCAGAAACAAGCAAGGAGTTGGCGTCAAATGCCAATTGGAAGCTCAGTTCTGGCGTTCAAACGCCAGAAACAAGTAAGGAGTTGGCGTCCAACGCTACTTTAGCTTCTAACCCTGGAATTCAAATTCCAGTAAGGGATCAGACACACACAAGTGCTGATAACAACCCCTCTAAAAAGGCTTCTCCAACCACCTCTGTAGGAAATAAACCTGCAGCAACTAAGGTTGAGGAATATAAAGCCAAGATACCTTATCCTCAGAAAATCTGCCAAGAGGAGCAGGATAAGCAATTTGCTCGCTTTGCTGATTATCTCAGGACTCTTGAAATAAAGATTCCATTTGTAGAGGCACTTGAGCAAATACCTTCTTATTCCAAGTTCATGAAAGAGATCTTGAGTCATAAGAAGGATTGGAGAGAAACCGAAAGAGTTCTCCTCACTGAAGAATGCAGTGCAGTCATTTTGAAAAGCTTTCCAGAAAAACTTAAAGATCCCGGGAGCTTTCTGATACCATGCACATTAGAGGGTAATTGCACCAAGACAGCTTTATGTGATCTTAGGGCAAGCATCAACCTAATACCTGCATCCACTATCAGAAAGCTTGGCTTAATTGAATAAGTTAAACCAACCCGGGTATGTCTCCAACTTGCTAATGGCTCCATTAAATACCCATCAGGCGTGATTGAGGACATGATTGTCAGGGTTGGGCTATTCGCCTTTCCCACTGACTTTATAGTGCTGGAAATGGAGGAGCACAAGAGTGCTACTCTCATTCTAGGAAGACCTTTCCTAGCAACTGGACGAACTCTCATTGATGTCCAAAAGGGGGGAAGTAACCTTGAGAGTCAATGAGGATGAGTTTAAGTTGAATGCTGTCAAGGCCATGCAGCATCCAGACACATCAAAAGACTGCGTAAAAGTTGATCTCATTGACTCTTTGGTAAAGGAGGTCAACATGGCTGAGAGTCTCAAATCAGAGCTGGAAGACATCTTTAAAGAAGCTCAGCCTGATTTGGAGGGTTCAGAGGAATTGAAAGATCCTCTGAGACTTTCTCAGGAAGAGGAGAAACCTCCTAAACCCGAGCTCAAGCCATTACCACCATCCCTGAAATATGCATTTCTGGGAGAAGGTGACACTTTTCCAGTGATCATAAGCTCTGCTTTAAATCCACTGGAAGAGGAGGCACTAATTCAAGTGCTAAGGACACACAAGACAGCTCTTGGGTGGTCCATAAGTGACCTTAAAGGCATAAGCCCAGCTAGATGCATGCACAAAATCCTATTGGAGGATGATGCTAAGCCAGTGGTTCAACCACAGAGGCAGCTAAATCCAGCCATGAAGGAAGTGGTGCAGAAAGAGGTCACCAAATTACTGGAGGCTGGGATTATTTATCCTATTTCTGATAGCCCCTGAGTGAGCCCTGTTCAAGTTGTTCCTAAGAAGGGAGGCATGACAGTGGTTCATAATGAAAAAAATGAACTGGTTCCTACAAGAACAGTTACATGGTGGTGCATGTGTATTGACTACAGAAGGCTCAACACAGCCACCAGAAAGGATCATTTTCCTTTACCATTCATAGACCAGATGCTAGAGAGACTAGCAGGTCATGAATATTACTGCTTTTTGGATGGCTATTCAGGTTACAACCAAATTGCAGTAGATCCTTAGGACCAAGAGAAAATAACATTTACATGTCCTTATGGAGTATTTGCTTACAGAAGAATGCCTTTTGGTCTGTGTAATGCACCTGCAACCTTTCAGAGGTGCATGCTCTCTATCTTCTCTGATATGGTAGAGAAGTTTCTGGAAGTCTTCATGGAGGACTTTTCAGTATTTGGAGACTCATTCAGCTCCTGCCTTGACCATTTAGCACTTGTTCTAAAAAGATGCCAAGAGACCAACCTAGTTTTAAACTGGGAAAAATGTCACTTTATGGTGACTGAAGGAATTGTCCTTGGGCATAAAATTTCAAACAAGGGAATAGAGGTAGATCAAGCTAAAGTGGAAGTAATTGAAAAATTACCACCACCTGCTAATGTTAAGGCAATCAGAAGCTTTCTGGGGCATGCAGGATTTTACAGGAGGTTTATAAAGGATTTTTCAAAAATTACAAAACCCCTGAGCAATCTGCTAGCTGCTGACACGCCATTTGTGTTTGACACAGAGTGTCTGCAGGCGTTTGAGACTCTGAAAGCCAAACTGGTCACAGCACCAGTTATTTCTGCACCTGACTGGACTTTACCATTTGAACTAATGTGTGATACCAGTGACCACGCCATTGGTGCAGTACTGGGGACAGAGGCATGACAAGCTTCTGCATGTCATTTATTATGCTAGCCGTATTTTAAATGATGCCCAGAAAAATTACACAACCACAGAAAAAAAATTGCTTGCAGTGGTTTATGCCATTGACAAGTTTAGATCATACTTAGTAGGATCAAAAGTGATTGTGTACACTGACCATGCTGCTCTTAAATATCTACTCATAAAGCAGGATTCAAAACCCAGGCTCATAAGATGGGTGTTGCTTCTGCAAGAGTTTGATATAGAAATAAGAGACAAAAAAGGGACAGAGAACCAAGTGGCTGATCATCTATCCCGGATAGAACCAGTGGAAGGGGAGTTTCCCCCCTCTATTGAGATCTCTGAGACCTTTCCGGATGAGCATTTGTTTGCCATTCAAGAAACACCATGGTTTGCAGACATTGCAAACTATAAAGCTGCAAGGTTCATACCCAAGGAGTACAGCAGGCAGCAAAAGAAAAAATTAATTACTGATGCAAAGTACTACTTGTGGGATGAACCCTATCTCTTTAAGAGATGTGCAGACGGAATAATCCGTAGGTGTGTGCCTAGGGAAGAAGCACAGAGGATCTTATGGCATTGCCATGGATCACAATATGGAGGCCATTTCGGAGGTGAGCGAACAACCACTAAGGTCCTCCAATGTGGCTTCTACTGGCCTACACTCTATAGGGATTTCCGAGAGTTTGTACGTAACTGTGACAGTTGCCAAAGAGCTGGTAATCTGCCTCATGGTTACGCCATGCCTCAACAGAGAATCTTGGAGATTGAGTTGTTTGATGTATGGGGAATTGACTTCATGGGACCTTTCCCACCATCATACTCAAACACTTATATTCTGGTGGCAGTCGACTATGTATCAAAATGGGTAGAGGCCGTTGCCACACCCACCAATACTAAAACAGTGCTGAAGTTCCTCCAGAAACATATCTTCAGCAGGTTTGGTGTCCCTAGAGTACTAATCAGTGATGGAGGTACTCACTTCTGCAAGAAACAGCTTTACTCTGCCATGGTCCGGTATGGGATTCGCCACAAGGTGGCGACTCCATATCATCCACAGATAAATGGGCAAGCCGAAGTTTCTAACAGAGAAGTAAAAAGAATCCTAGAATGGACTGTAAGTACCTGTAGAAAGGATTGGGCAAGAAGCTTGGATGATGCTCTGTGGGCTTACAGAACAGCATTCAAAACTCCTATAGGGACCTCTCCATACCAGCTTGTGTATGATAAGGCCTGTCATCTGCCCGTGGAACTGGAACATAAGGCCTACTGGGCAACCAGATTCCTAAACTTTGATGCCAAATTAGCTGGAGAGAAAATATTGCTCCAGCTGAATGAGCTAGAGGAATTCAGATTCACTGCTTTCGAAAATGCCAAGCTTTATAAAGAGAAATAAAAAAGGTGGCATGACAGAAAGCTGTCATCTAGAGTCTTTGAACCAGGACAAAAGATTCTGTTGTTTAACTCTAGGCTCAGGCTATTCCCCGGGAAACTGAAATCCCGGTGGAGGGGACCATATGTGATTACAAGTGTATCACCATATGGTTATGTGGAGCTTCAAGACTTCATTTTATTTATTTTTAAATATATGAGCTTAATATTAACAAGGTAAAGAATCAATTGCATAAGTCCACAGGGTTACAGAAGAATTCAGAGCACAAAACAGGAAAAAGGAGCTTACTGGCAAGAAAACGCCAGTAAGAAACACAATTGGGCGTTAAACGCCCAAAAGGAGCATCTACTGGGCGTTTAACGCCAGTAAGGATAGCCATCTAGGCGTTAAATGCCAGAAAGAAGCAACTTCTGGGCATTTAACGCCAGATTTACAGCATCCTGGGCGTTCAAAAAAATGCCCAATGACAAAGGGGTTTCTGGCGTTTAACGCCAGCTAGAAGCAACAGCTGGGCGTTAAACGCCTAAACCAAGCAGCAATTGGGCGTTAAACGCCCAAAACATGCAGCAGTTGGGCGTTTAACGCCAGAATTGTGGGGAGTAGGCAATTTCGTTTTCAATTCAAATTTTTTCCATTTTTTATGTTTCAATTCATGATTTCTTGCACAAACATGTTACAAATCCTAATTTTTTCAAATCCTTTTTCAAAAGATATCAAATGTATCTTAATTCATAAGCCCTTTTTCTTAATCCTCTTCAATTTATTTTCAAATCCTTTTCAAAACAAATCTATCTTCTTTCCTTTTAAAATCTTTTCAAATCATCGATATCTTTTTCAAATCTTCACATCATCTTTTTCAAAATTCAGATTTATCTTTTTTTTTAAATATCTTTCATATCTTTTCAATTTTAAATCACATCTTTTACTATTATACTTATCTTTTCCAAATCACTTTTTCTATCATATCTTTTTCAAATAATTTTCGAAACCCATCCCCTTCCCTTTAATTATTGGTTTGGCCTCTCCCCCTCTCCTCCATAAGTTGCGCTTGGCTCTCCCTCTTTCCTTCTCCTTTCTTTTCTTTTGCTTGAGGACAAGTAAACCTCTAAGTTTGGTGTGTTTATCCGTGATCACTAAGCCAATACCCACTAAGATCATGGCTCCTAAGGGAAAACAAACCGACTCAAGATGCAAGAAAGAGAATATTCCAAAACCACTTTGGAATCAAGGGAAGTTCATAACCAAAGAACATTCAGACCATTTTTACAAAATAATGAGTCTAAGGTCAGTGATCCCGGAAGTTAAATTCGATCTGAAAGAAGATGAATATCCGGAGATCCAAGAGCAAATTCGAAACAGGAGCAGGGAAGTCCTAGCTAATCCTGAAACAAAGGTGGGAAGAAACATGGTTCAGGAATTCTATGCCAATCTATGGCAGACGGACAGGCAGAGGATAGTTGGAACCGCATTTTATGACTATAGAACTTTGGTCAGAAGGAAGGTTGTTCACACCCACCCTGAAAAAATAAGGGAAATCTTCAAGCTGCCTCAACTGCAAGATGACCCAGACTCCTTTAATAGGAGAATGATGAGATCAAACCTGGCTTGGATAAAATCCTAGAGGACGTATGCCTCCCTGGAGCCAAGTGGACAACCAACACAAAGGGTGCCTCGAACCAACTCAAGAGAGGAGATCTCAAACCAGTCGCCAGAGGCTGGCTGGATTTCATTGGGCGCTCTATACTGCCCACTAGCAACCACTCTGAAGTCACCATCAGAAGAGCAGTGATGATTCATTGCATTATGCTGGAAAAAGAAGTGGAAGTTCATCAGATGATTGCTTGTGAGCTTTACAAAATTGTAAACAAGAACTCCAAAGATGCCAAATTGGCCTATCCAAGCTTAGTTTCTCTATTATGTAAAGATGCTGGGATAAAGATGGGAGTGGATAAGTATATCTCAGTTGAGCAACCAATCACCAAAAAGTCTATGGAAGGACAACAAGTGCAGGACGACCCCATCAAGAGAAAAGCAAAGGAGCTCCTCCCGGAAATCCCTCAAATTGAATACTGGGAGTGCCTAGAAGCACCTGTCACCAAGTTGCAAGAAGCTGTGGATCAACTGAAGGAAGAACAGAAAAATCAAAACAGCATGCTATGCAAACTGCTTAAAGAACAAGAAGAGCAAGGGCGTGAACTGAAGGAACTAAAGCGTCAGAAACTATCTCTTGAAGGGCCAAGCACTCCACAGACTAAAGAGGCATCTACCTCCCAAATTCAAGGTTGTTGAGTTCTAATCTTAGCCTTAACTCTATGATAATTGTTCTTATTTGAGTTTTACCTTAGAAGTTATATATGAGTAGTAGTAATTAGTATCTATATTTTGATTTTATCCCAAATTAAGCTATAATTTATTTTTCTCATCATCATTAAACATGAATACAATAGCAGATTTTCTTTAGAATAAGGAGGCAATATTTTTCGAGTTTTTAATAAAAAAAATTCTAATTATTTACATGTGGTGGCAATGCTTTTTGTCTTCTGAATGAATGCTTGAACAGTGCATGTGTCTTTTGAATTTGATGTTTATGAATGTTAAATATGTTGACTCTTGAAAGAATGATGAAAAAGGAGAAATGTTATTTGATAATCTGAAAAATAAAAAAAATTGATTCTTGAAGCAAGAAAAAGCAGTGAATACAAAAGCTTGGAAAAAAATGGCAAAAATAAAAGAAAAAGAAAAAGAAAAAGAAAAAGCAAGCAGAAAAAGCCAATAGCACTTAAAACCAAAAGGCAAGGGAATTAAAAAGGATCCAAGGCTTTGAGCATCAGTGGATAGGAGGGCCTAAAGGAATCAAATCCTGGCCTAAGCGGCTAAACCAAGCTGTCCCTAACCATGTACTTGTGGCGTGAAGGTGTCAAGTGAAAACTTGAGACTGAGCGGTTAAAGTCAAGGTCCAAAGCAAAAAGAAGAGTGTGCTTAAGAATCCTGGACACCTCTAATTGGGACTTTAGCAAAGCTGAGTCACAATCTGAAAAGGTTCATCCAATTATGTGTCTGTGGCATTTATGTATCTGGGGGTAATACTGGAAAACAAAGTGCTTAGGGCCACGGCCAAGACTCATAAAGTAGCTGTGTTCAAGAATCAACATACTGAACTAGGAGAATCAATAACACTATCTGAGTTCTAAGTTCCTATAGATGCCAATCATTCTGAGCTTCAATGGATAAAGTGAGATGCCAAAACTGTTCGGAAGCAAAAAGCTACTAGTCCCGCTCATCTAATTAGAATCTGAGCTTCACTCAAAAACTCTGAGATATTATTTCCTCTTGACTTATTTGTATTCTATTTTATTTGTCTAGTTGCTTGGGGATAAGTAACAGTTTAAGTTTGGTGTTGTGATGAGTGGATATTTTATACGCTTTTTGGGGTTAATTTCATGTAGTTTTTAGTATGTTTTAGTTAGTTTTTAGTATATTTTCATTAGTTTCTAGGCAAAATTCATATTTCTAGACTTTACTATGAGTTTGTGTGTTTTTCTATAATTTCAGGTATTTTCTGGCTGAAATTGAGGGAGCTGAGCAAAAATCTGATTCAGGCTGAAAAAGGACTGCTGATGCTGTTGGATTCTGACCTCTCTGCACTCGGAATGGATTTTCTGGAGTTACAGGAGTCCAAACGATGCGCTCTCAATTGCGTTGGAAAGTAGACATCCAGGGATTTCCAGAAATATATAATAGTCCATACTTTGCTCAAGGATAGACGACGTAAACTGGCGTTCAACGCCAGTTCCATGTTGCAGTCTAGCGTTAAACGCCAGAAACAGGTTACAAGTTGGAGTTAAACGTCCAAAACAGGTTACAACCTGGCGTTTAACTCCAAAAACAGCCTTAGCACATGTAAAGTTTAAGTCTCAGTCCCAGCACACACCAAGTGGGCCCCAGAAGTGGATTTCTGCACTATCTATCATAGTTTACTCATTTTCTGTAAACCTAGGTTACTAGTTTAGTATTTAAACAACTTTTAGAGATTTACTTTGTACCTCATGACATTTTAGATATGAACTTTGTACTCTTTGACGGCATGAGTCTCTAAACTCCATTGTTGGGGGTGAGGAGCTCTGCTGTGTCTCGATGAATTAATGCAATTATTTCTGTTTTCTATTCAAACACGCTTGTTTCTATCTAAGATGTTCATTCGCAATTCAATATGATGGATGTGATGATTCGTGACACTCATAATCATCCTCAACCTATGAATGCGTGCCTGACAACCACCTCCGTTCTACTTTCGATTGAATGAATATCTCTTGGATTCCTTAATCAGAATCTTCGTGGTATAAGCTAGAATCTATTGGCAGCATTCTTGAGAATCTGGAAAGTTTAAACCTTGTCTGTGGTATTCTGAGTAGGATTCAGGGATTGAATGACTATGACAAGCTTCAAACTCACAAGGGTTGAGCGTAGTGACAGACGCAAAAGGACCAATGGATCCTATTCCAGCATGAGTGAGAACCGACAGATGATTGGCCGTGCGGTGACAGCGCACCTGGACCATTTTCACTGAGAGGACGGATGGTAGCCATTGACAACGGTGATCCACCAACATACAACTTGCCATAGGAGGAACCTTGCGTGCATGAAGAAGAAGACAGGGGGAAAGCAGAGATTCAGAAGACAAAGCATTTCCAAAACTCCAACATATTCTCCATTACTGCAGAACAAGTATTTATTTCATGCTCTTTTATTTTTTGCAATTCAAACTGATAAATATAATTGATATCCTGACTAAGAGTTACAAGATAACCATAGATTGCTTTAAGCCAACAATCTCCGTGGGATTCGACCCTTACTCACGTAAGGTATTACTTGGACGACCCAGTGCACTTGCTAGTTAGTGGTACGAGTTGTGAAAAGTGTGATTCACAATTTGTGCACCAAAGCATCACTATCCTCTTCCATTCATTGATCAAATGCTGGATCGCCTGTCAGGTAAATCACATTATTGCTTTTTAGATGGTTACACAGGCTATTTCCAGATTCATATAGCTCCTGAGGATCAAGAAAAGACCACTTTTACATGTCCCTTTGGGACTTATGCTTACAAGAGAATGCCCTTTGGCTTGTGCAATGCACCAGCTACTTTCCAAAGGTGCATGATGAGTCTTTTCTCCGATCTTCTTGAGGATTGTATGGAGGTTTTTATGGACGATTTTAGTGTTTATGGTGATTCTTTGAGCCTTTGCTTGGATAGTTTATCTAGAGTGTTAGATAGATGTGTCAATACAAACCTTGTATTGAATTTTGAAAAATGTCACTTTATGGTTAAACAAGGGATTGTACTAGGACATTTTGTATCTAATAATGGCATTTCTGTAGACCCAGCAAAGGTGGATGTTATTTCTAATTTACCTTACCCCTCATCTGTGAGGGAAGTCCATTCGTTCCTTGGCCATACAGGTTTTTACAGGAGATTCATTAAGGACTTCAGTAAGGTAGCACTTCCCTTATCCAGACTACTGCAGAAAGATATTGAGTTCGAGTTCAGTGAGGATTGCAAACAAGCGTTTGATAAGCTGAAGACCACCCTGACTCACGCTCCAATTATGAGAGGACCAGATTGGAGCCAGCCGTTTGAAATCATGTGCGATGCTTCCAACCATGCAGTGGGAGCAGCGCTGGCTCAGCGTGAAGGTAAGGATCCTTTTGTCATTGCTTATGCGTCTAAGACTTTAGACACTGCTCAGTCCAATTACACTACTACTGAGAAAGAGCTTCTTGCTATTGTTTTTGCTCTAGATAAATTCTGAGCTTATTTACTTGGTACTAGAGTAGTAGTGTATTCAGACCACGCAGCTCTAAAGTATCTATTAGCTAAAAAGGAATCCAAACCAAGGCTTATACGTTGGATACTGCTATTACAAGAATTTGATTTGGAAATTAAGGATAGGAGTGGTAACCAGAATCTAGTGGCAGACCACTTGAGTCGCCTTGAGCACATTAAGGATGATTCTACTCCTATAGATGTTAATTTCTCATTTGATAACCTGCAAGCAGTATCTGAGGTAGTCCCTTGGTATGCACCTGTAGCTAATTAAGCCGCACCTTTCCTCCAAACTTTTCTAAGCATCAAAGAGACAAGCTGAAAAGTGAGTCTAAATATTATATATGGGATGACCCATATTTATGAAGATGTGGCGCCGATCAGGTAATTAGACGGTGTGTGCCTCAATCAGAATTCCAGTCCATTTTAGAGGCCTGTCACTCATCTGAGAGTGGAGGACATTTTGGCCCTCAAAGAACAGCTAGAAAAATCTTAGACTGTGGATTCTAGTGGCCTACTCTTTTTAGAGACGCTGCTGAATTTTGTAAATCTTGTTTTCCATGCCAAAAATTTTGTAATATATCCAAGAAGGATGAGATGCCTCAACAAATTATGCTTTTCTGTGAAATTTTTGATGTTTGGGGCATTGACTTCATGGGTCCATTCCCAAATTCTAATGGTTATTTTTATATATTGTTAGCTGTGGATTACGTTTCCAAATGGGTGGAAGCAATTCCTACCCGCACTGATGATTCTAACACTGTTGTTTCCTTTGTGAGAAACCACATTATTTATCACTTTGGATCACCACGAGCAATCGTGAGCGATCAAGGCACCCATTTTTGTAACAGGAGACTAACAGGATTAATGAAGAAGCATGGGATAGTTCATAAGGTTGCAACAGCCTACCATCCTTAGACTAATGGGCAAGCCGAGGTGTCAAACAGAGAGATAAAGCGTATCTTACAGAAGATAGTCAAACCTCATAGAAGAGACTGGAGCACCAGGCTACAAGATGCACTCTGGGCATATAGAACAGCATACAAAACACCCATTGGGATGAGTCCTTTCCACTTGGTTTATGGAAAAGCTTGTCATCTCCCAGTTGAAGTAGAGCACAAAGCCTTTTGGGCAGTAAAGGAGGGCAACATGGGAATTGAGAAAGCCGGAGCTGAAAGGAAGTTGCAACTGCAAGAACTGGAAAGCCTTTGCCTAGAAGCTTATGAGAACTCATGACTATACAAGGAAAAAATAAAGGCTGTACATGATCAACACATCAAGAGAAAAGAGTTCCAACCTGGGGATTTAGTCCTCCTTTACAAATCTCGACTGAGGCTCATGCCAGGCAAGTTGAGATCAAGATGGGAAGGTCCATACAGAGTAGAGAAAGCCGAACCGTACGGAGTTTTTCACCTAAGTCACCCTTCAAGATCTGAACTTATCAAAGTTAATGGACAACATTTAAAGCTGTACCATGGAGAGAGGATGAATAAAAACAAGGAGCTCGAGATCTTCCTCTTGGAAGATCCCCACATAGCCGAAAACTGAGCTAGTGGAGCGTCCAACTTACGGACGTTAAAGCAAAGTGCTAGGTGGGAGACAACCCACCATGGTATGATCGTTCTTTTCTTTATTCTTAGTTTTCCTATTCAATAACTCTTTTCTTTCTTAGTACATTTCGTTCATCTGCATTTAAATACTTTTAATTAAAAAAAAAATCACGCGACGCGACCGCATCATCGACGCGTCCGCGTCGCAGGTGGATCAAAGAGTATAAGGAAGCGAACAGAGAGTCACGCAGGAGCGTGGCTGGAGGCGTGCCTTTGGCACAAATCACCCCACGCGACCGCGTCACTGACGTGTCCGCGTCAAGTGGGAACAATGGCCTCCCACGCGATCGCGTCACTCACGCGGCCGCGTGCCCTGGAATTCGACGTAAAAATGGTGCACGACCGAAAGTTGTGCTAGAGTGGTGCTGGATTAGTGCTGAACACACAAATTCCTCCCACGCGGACGCATGGCTCACGCGTCCACGTCATGTCCTTTTAATGCCCACTCACGCGATCGCATGACCCACGCGATCGCGTCACCCAAGATTTGGCAAAAATAAAATTTCGAACAAAGAGTTGTGCGAGCGCGAGGCTGCCCTCGCGCCAGTAGCTTAAAACGGGTCACGCGACCGCGTGACCGACGCGACCGCGTCAATCAGTATAAACGCAATTCGCGCGAACGCGTCACCCATGCGGCTGCGTCGCTTGCGCCGCACAGCTTACCCTAAATTGCCAAAATATCTTATCTTTCTCTTCCCCAAATCCTATTTTCTCTTTTCCCTCCTTATTTCTTCCTTCTCCCTTCTTCCTTCTTTCTCACTTTCTTCTCTCTCTCTCTCTCTCATCCCCATTAACAAGGTTTTCTTTTCTTCTTCCCTCCTTACTTTTCTATTATTCTTCTTATTTTTGTATGTTATCTTCTTTTCTTTTCTTTTTACTTTCATTATCCACATTTTCTTTTTCTTTCTTTTTCCTTTTTACTTGGTGTTAGAAATTTATTTGAGTCATTATTTCTCATTATATGCTTGTGGATTGTTGCAAAATTGTTTGGCAATTATATATTATTTTTTTTCAAAGGGTTGCTTGCATGTTCACCTTAATACTTTCTATACCTTATTTACCATGCATGCTATGTGTTTGTGAAAACGCCCATATGGCATTATGCACTTTTCTACGTTATTCTACTCTAATATTCAATGCTTGCTTTTCACAAATTCCCTTTTACTATTGTATTAATTGAATTTAATTGTCAATACAAACGTGATGGTTTGTTACAAGTGATGCTTGATCTATGCTACTCATGCCTTTGCCAGCATGCCAATAAACATCTTGCATCTACTTACCCAAACATGCACTTGCTTTATTCCCTTTGATGACCTTTTCACATGTAGTCATGACCATGTGTTAACGACATCCTCTTTACCGTGCATTGTTTATCACTTATACAACCCTCTTCCTTGCTCTATCTCTTTGAATTTAATTTACTTTCTTTTCTCCATTTTCAGGATGGCCACCAAGAAAGGAAAAGAGAAAGCTACTCCCAAACCACCAGCAAGAAGAGGAACAAAGAGAGCACTAGTGGCAGAGCCTTCTTCAACTGCAGTCAAGCCCTCAACAAAAAGGATTAAGAGGATCATAAAGGTTGATGAAAAGGAGAAAGCCTTCCCAGCAAAGGACATTGCGCGATTTCCCAATCGCTACTGTGAGCAGATGTTCCCTATCCTGGCAGAACGAAGCTACAACAACGAATACCTTCTTATCCTCCCACCCAATATTGCTACCTTTGTTGAGCCGCAACTTGAACGAAGACAATAGGGTTTCCTACAGAGACAGCCAAAGCAGGTCAATCTTTCTTGGGTAGTCAAGTTCTACTCCAACTTCCACCTGCCAACCCTGCAGTCTATCTTTGTCCGTCAGAAGCAAGTCCCCGTTACAGAAGAGGCCATTCAACAAGCTCTAGGTCTTCCCCTTGTTCCAGAAGAAATGGACGCCTTTCAAGAAGCCGCACTCAAGCGCCAGATGTACCAATTTGACTGGGACGCCGTTCTCAGAGTTATCGCACTACCTGGCAGCCGTTGGATCTACGGATACCATCGTACCCACCCTAAGGGCATATTGGCTTCAGCACTCACCTTGGAGGCTCGCGTATGGGCACAGATCATGTTCCATTACGTCTTTCCGAGCACTCACGAGTCCTCCTTCACTGCGGACATAGCCGTTCTACTATGGTGCATCCTTACAGACCAACCTCTGAACCTACCAAGACACATCCGGAATGCCATGGGACACGTACAAATTGCGGGCAACTTACCTTTTCCCGCCTTGGTCTCAGATCTTGTCTCAGCGGCCGGAGTCTCTTACAGAGCTGGGGACACCAAAGCCATGCTCCCACGTGATGATCAGTATGTCCCTAACGGGAAATACATCAGACCTCCAGCAGCCACTACAAGCCATCCTACTGCACCGGTTGAAGACATTCATTCTTCAACACCACAAGCACCTACAACAGACCAACTGCTCCATCAGATACTCGAACGGTTGGATCGGCAAGAACAGAAAGCGAAGTTAAGAGAGCGCCGTAACGAGCGCCGGTTCAAACACCTCAGGGAGCTACTTAGAGGAAATTGCAGAGACTTAGACACCCCGGACTCCACTTCCTTTACCAGCACAAGGAGCCATGATGGTCCCGACTATGGAGATACTGCTACCAGCCCATCCCTGTTCCTGACAGATGGCACCGAGGACGGTGCAAAGCCTTAAGTGTGGGGAGGTCGGTCAGTACCTGACTTTCGGAGGTAATTTCTCTTCTCTAACACCAATAAATTAGAATATTTAGTTAGATTTTTCTTTTTTTTTATAGAATAGGATAAATTGCATAGTAATAAATTAGTTGCATGCATGTTCTACTTGATTGAAAAGACAATAAGTTTCTTCTAAGACTTTAATTTTGGAACAAAATTTCACTAATTTTAATTAAAACTTTTATGTTAAAATTGCTTGAAGTTGTATTTGGAACATGATTTTTGAGCTAAAGAACACACAACCTGTGAAGATTTGAGGCTTTATGCATGGTTACATTATTTAACCATAATTATTTTATTCTTGTGTGTTTACTTCTCTATGATTGTAATCTATATTTTGTTTCATCTTATATGTCTAATGTTTATTATATTTATATGCTTGCATATGATTGATGCCATTATTTATTTAAACTCACTTATCCAAATTAAGCCTACCCTTTCAATTACCTTTGTTAACCACTTTGAGCCTTTAAATCCCATTTGTTCTATATTTTACCACATTACTAGCCTTAAGCGGAAAAACAATTATATATCCCAAATTGAATCTTTGGTTAGTTTAAGATAGAATAATGTGTGTGCTAATTAAATATGGGAAATTGTGGGAACAAAAGATATTAAGGAAATGTGTCATGATAATACAATGGGAATTTGGATACCTACTCATGTGAAACTATAAGAATTAAAAATCTATGTGCATTGATAAGCTATGTTTATTTTTATGTTTATAATAAAAAAATAATATTCAATAAATAAGGGATAAAATTACCCCAATGCTAAGTTAAGGATTCAAAGATCAATGCATATATGATAAAATTATATAAAAAAAAAGTTGATACATGAGTATGGAATGCGAAAGGGAATTCTGGGTAGCTAGGTATGAATTCTAAGGCTATATAAAATATATAGGTTGGGTTAAAGCTTGGGTTAATTAAAGATTCAATTTATAAGCTCACTCAACCATATATGTATCCTTACCCTTACCTTGGCCCCATTACAACCTTGAAAAGACCTCATGATGTTTGTATTGGTATATTAAATGTTGTTGATTGGTTAGGAGAAGAACAAAAATTAGGGAGCATGATTAGAGAAGGATAGAGTGATTACCCTATACACTAGAGAGACTAGAGTGTACATAGGGGTGTTCGTGGTGCGGTTTGGTTCAGTTTTAAGGGAAAAAGTCATCTGATCCGAACGCTTAATTTATGCGCGGTTTTTTAGAAATCCGATCCGATTCGATTACAAGCGGTTTGGATCGGTTTGCATTTGCAGTTTTTTAAATAAAAAAATTAAATACATATAACAAGTCTCAACATCAAATTTTAAATAATCAACAATGACATAACAAGTCTTAACAATATTTTAAAAAACTAACGATAACATAACAATAGAAATAAAATTATAGGTTAGTTAAAATAAATAAATAAATAACATTTTCAACATAAAATATTTATTAAATAATAATAATACATGAATAATAAAAAAATGTATAACAAATTGAACATGTTATAAGTATAATTGTAAATATAATAATAAAATAATAATATTATAGCACATTATGCGGTTTAGATTGGATTGGATCGGTTATGAAAAGTAGATCCGAAATCCGATCCAATCTAGCGGTTTGCAAAAAATAGAATCCAATCAAATCCGAATTAGTGCGGTTTTAATCGGTTTTCGGTTTTAATCGGATTGGATAAGCGGTTTAATTTGGATCGGTTTGGATTTGAGCACCCCTAAGTGTACATACATCATCAGTGAGGGTTCAATGCTTGAAATTCTATGTTCCCTGCTTTCATGAGCTATCTTCTTGTACTTTTATCTGTTCTTACTGTATAAGAATTGAATTAGTGGAATTTGATTTGTAATTGTTTTGAAGAGCTTATTTACTTTTGATCAAGTGGGCAAGAATCATATAGTTGCATTCCTATATATAGGTTACATTGCATTGCATGAGTTTTTACATGTTCCTGCTCATTTATTTTATCTCCTTCAACTAAGCATGAGGACATGCTAATGTTTAAGTGTGGGGAGGTTGATAAACCACTATTTTATGATTTATATTGTGTTTAATTGTGTGGTTTTATCATGATCTTTACCCACTTATTCATTAATTTAGCATGCATTTATATTTCCTTCCTAAAATTATTACATGATTGAAAACTTGCTTCCTAGAGACTTTTAATTATGTATTTTAATTCTCCTTTATTCCATTCGATGCCGTGATCTGTGTGTTAAGTGTTTCAAGCTTTATAGGACATGAATGAGTTGGAGATTAGAAAGGAAGCTTGCAAAAATGCAAGGAACACAAGAAATTGAGGAGATGACCAGCGAGAAGTGACGCGGTCGCATGGCTCACGCGACCGTGCGAAAGAGAAGAAATCGCAGTGACGCGGCCGCATGGCTCACGCGACCGCGCGGATTGGAATAGCACAAGTAACGCAGAGGCGTGGACGACGCGCACGCGTGGCAAGGCAAAACGCGGAATGACGCGTCCGCATGAATGACACGATCGCGTGACGTGCGCGATCTGCATAATCTGCAGAATTCGCTGGGGACGATTTTGGGCCCTGTTTTGACCCAGTTTTCGGTCTAGAAAAGCAGACTAGAGCCAGAGAACATGCAGAAACCGAGGACAACATTCATTCTACACAATTTTAGTTTTTAGATCTAGTTTTACTCATCCTCTAGGTTTTCTCTCTACACATTCATAGTTCTTAGGATTTTATTTCTATTGCTTTTTGCATTGGGATATTGAGAAGAGTTATTACCTCATCAAGACTTCGTCATTCTAGTTCGTTTTCTTTACTTGGCTCTTACTCTTCCATGTCCTTTAATTTACTTAATTTTACTATTGGATTATTTTTAGAATTTATTAATACAAGGATTACTTTTATTTTAATTGATTTTGTTTATTTTTATTTATCATGTCTTTCTTTAATTTCCTTTCCTATGTTATGAATTCTACATTCACAATGAGCGAGTAGTTCCCTAACTTGATGGGGAGTTGATTGAAAGGAACCCTTGAGTTGGAATACTTAAAAAAATTGTAATTGGGTTTATTGTTGAATTGCCCTCTAGTCACTGACTCCAATACCTTTTAACTGAGTGGGTTGGAACTTGTGAATAGAAGTAGCATTCCAACTTGTTTGACTTTTCCTTACCTAGTAAGGGATAACTAAACAAGACAACCTTCAATTGTCAATTAATCTTGAGAGTACTCCAACAAGAATAGAGATTCCAGCTAATCTACTCCCAGTCAAGGCTTTTATTTAAATTATTTAAATTCTCCAATTTAATTTCCTGTTTAATCGATTCAAACCCTTTTTGAAAAACATCCGATTAATAAAATAGCACACCTTTCTGCAACTCGTTGGGAGACGACCTGGGATTTATACTCCCAGTATTTTAATTTTAATTTTTGTGACACCCTTCTAAATTGATAAGCGGATTTCTGGTTGGTTAAGAACTATACTTGCAATGCATATCTTATAACAATTCTTAACTCGCCAATTTTCGCCACGTCAACGGACAAGACTGATATGACGCCCATATGTCCATTACGGAGTGATGTGTCCGTTACGGTATCAATGTGTCATGCACACAGAAGGTTGGAGGATAACTAGGTCTTTGTGCTTCGAAAACGACGACATTCTTTGAGGTGCCCTAACTCTTTAAATTGGTGCTAGACGCTATTGCAACCTTATGGTTAGGGGATTTTTGTGTTTAGAGCTCTGTTCTATGGCCAGTGAAGGAGGTTCTTCGAGCACGCAACGAGTCCGATTGCCATCTGACAATCGTTGCGTGGAAGGTATAGACGAGAAGGACGGCATTGCTTTGATGTGCAAATGTGGAGTGTATGCTATATTGTACAAGTCCATGATGCCAACTAACCTCAACCGATTGTTTCTTGGGTGCCCTTTCTTCAAGGTAAGATGGTTATGTGATGCTTGAAGCAGGTTTATGTATTTAATTGAATTTTGATTTTCTTTTTAAACTTGTAGTTAAAAAATTCATCCCACAGCAAGTTCTTTGTCTGGCTTGATGATCATGTTGCAAAAATTGGGCACAGAGATGTCAATTTGTAATAATGAGGTTGATGACATAGATGAGTACTTGTGCAAGAATAAAGTAGAACAGAGACTGGTTAAGTTGGAGAGGAAGCTTGCTTATTTAGAGAGGAAGAAAAAACTTAATCTGTTGGTTATTCTTGTGTGTTTGTTAGTAACTTGTGTTGATGTTGTTGTATTTAAGTCTTGAAAAATAGACAACCAACAAAGCTGTGCATTGTTATTTTGATGAACTATGGCTGGAGTTGACAGAATATAGTTATATTTATCCTTTGATAAATGATAATATTTTGTTGCTGGTATATCATGTGTTTAAATGGCTGTATATAGTATCTTGTTGATGGTCTAAATATGTAAAATTCATTAAATATTTTTGTTCATTAAACATTGAAACATAAGATATGATAAATTTGAAAGATTACAATCCTAACAAAATAACATAGCATAACAACAATAGGTCACCACATGACCACCAAAAGTTTGCCAAAAAGATAGTAGGATGCATAATGCAAAAAAAAAAGGGCTTAATCTCAAGTTTCACATCAACTACAACTGACTTCCTAAAATATCTTCATCATTTCTTGGATTTTTTTACTCCTGGGATGAGGATGAACTTAAATATTCTTTGAGTTTTAGTATTTGCTGCAGCCAAAGTCTCCTCAGATGGTCCTCCACTAACTTTAACATTTGGTTGTTGTGGTGCTGGAACATGTTGTTTGCCAATAGCCTTCCTCCTAATTGGTTGCTTTGGTCTGAAGGTACTGTTGGCTGGCCTTGTTGGAATTTGGACTAGAGGTTTGAATGGTACTTGGCCTTGCCTTGTAGGGACTGCAGAAATAGGCATAGATGAGACTTCTGGAGCAGGCTCTTGTTGGGTCACATTTGGAATTGTGCTAGCCTGTAAATGGATATGCAGTTTCTTGAGATATACAGTCAGTTAGTACAAGATAAGTTCAACATAATTTCTCAAATAGATATGCATTTTTCATTATTTATCCCAATAGAAGGCTGGCCAGTGGGATTCTGATCAAAACAGGTCTGGTTGGTTGTCTCAGCTACATTTTGCTCTTCACAATGAAACACCATATGTTATGTTGATGTAATAAATTAAATGTGACAATGAAGTCCTCATGTAAAAAGTTAAAATAGATAACTAAATCCTTCAATTTGTTATTGGGGGGACAGAAAGATCCTTCAATTTGGTCATCTTTTTCTCCACCTTTTTGCTAATCCAGTGTTGGTTAGCTATATTGCTTCTTAGGTCCCTTGCACATGTATGATCATTCCTATATATTTTCACCTGGAAGCACTGCAATTGTTTATTGTAGGAGAGATGGGCAATCCAAGGACAATCTTCACCCTTGCAGCCAACTCTAACCCTTTTTCTGTCATTTTTTGTCCAGACCAACTCCCTCCCTTCAGCAATTAACGAATCATTCACAAACTCTTTGAACCTCTCAATTGTAACAAATCTTGTGTCAAGCTCAAACTTCTCTTCTCCAAATCCATACTGTTCATCAAACTCAGGCCAATGTTGTTTGTTTCCTTCATCTTTCGATAAGATAGGGGTATGCAGATCCTCAGATTCATACTCATATATAATGTCCTCATCCTCTGTGTCTACATCACTGACCTAATATGCAATTGTTGGCCTCATGTTGGATTTCCTAGTAGGCCTAGCTCTATTGGTCTGTCTTGTAGGCCCACTTATGTTGGGCTGTTTAAAAGGCCCATCCATCTTTGACAAACCTTCTCCAAATGAGCCACCCTTTTTGCTTTAATCCTCTGCCTTTTAGACACATGTGTGGCTTGTTTTTTTGGCTTTTTTGGGCTCAATGTTTTTCCTCGACGATGGAGACACTTGTTTCCTCTTTCCTTTGGCAGCTATAACACTACTACTACCATCATCATCTTCACCACTCTCACTCTCACTTTCATAACTGGGAGATGGTGGTTTATACAGCTCATCTTCCACATTGTCATCACTATCATGATTAGTAGATGAGTCATCTAACATCTCCAACTCATTTGGATCCATTTCTTCCTCAACCTCAGCATTTTTCTTACAAGCACCATCTGCGATTTCAGGATCATCAACAAGATGATCGAAAAAAATATAGAACTCATGAGTGTCTTTGTTCCTCAACTTAGCCTATCGCATTTGGTTGATCCCTACATCCCCCCTCAGTACATGCATCCCCGACTCTATATCCTTGTTTTTCGGATAATACCAGTAAGCCTCCTTATATGATTGATATCCAATCATTTGAACAACGTGATCAAATCTCCAAAATTGACAAAATCCAAGTCCAGGGGTGAAAATCTCTCAACTTGACCATGAAGATAGACTAACTCACCGGTTGGTGCCTTTGAAAAGTAACCCCCATGATGAAAAGCAAGAACACTAAATACATCATCCATCTGTAACATTTTTTAACACACAACACAAAATCATACATTATTAACAATGATCCAAATTTTTCAATCGGGTAAGTACTAAACATTACCCTAGACCTCACTAACCCCGAACAATTAATTAGCTACTACCCTCACTTACAGTCCCTATAAACCCCATCCTAGGACATGCATAACAAATAAAAGGCAGGAGTACAACAATTTTCAACAACAATGTACTTATTACTCTCCACGACGGACGCAGTTACAACAATGGAGTTTCGCTGGAGCTGCTTCACAGAACACCAACGATGACACAATGAAGATGAAGTGTTGTATTTTTTAGAGGAAAAATGTCAGTGCTAGGGTTTACTGTAATTTTTTATGACTGATATGGGCATCCTTGGTATATTTGATATGAAGCATTGAACTACATTTTTTGAAACGTCGTTGTTTTAGAGCATAAGGACCTATCTGTCCCATAATTTTCTATAACGAACCACGTAAGCCCCGTTAACAACACTTTACGACACGTACACACACTCCATACAACATAAACGCCACCTAATTTGACTCCGTTATGTTTGGCCAACCCGATTGAACGGAAGCACCCATATGTCAAGCGTTTTGAAAGATTAGGGATGTTTTTGTATTTTCCAATCTTTAGCGAGTAAAATGTCCACGAATGAAAAGCTCAGTGACCTATTTGTCATTTTTCCTTTTTTTTAATTAATTTTATCCTCAAGGTTAGAAATTATTTTAAAATCATCCTTTTCACCCAAAACATTAATTTACAGATGATTTTACCCTTTAAAAGTTACCATCTTTCCCCTCCCCACTAACCACCCCATCATCATCATCATCTGCTCATCACCTTCCTCTCTCCCTCCCCTTCTGTGTTTTTCTTCTCTCTCTATTTTGCTTCTTTGAAAACGGCAATGACAGCGGCAGCTACATTGATTCTCTCAGATTTCTTAGAAGAATTCCCAACAATCTTCCAAGACCAGCTCCCTCATCACCTCAGCTTAAAGCTGAATCCTCCGTGCAGTACCCCTGGAAATCATCTCTTATTGTATCTCATGTTTTAAAGCTCACCTAAAATAGAAACCCCTAGAAAAGGGGATTCTTTTAGAATCAACATGCAACTTAAAATGAGAAGATAAACACAAACACATAAAAGGGAGCGTCATTGGATGAAGAAAAGAATGAAATAGGAAATTACAGTTTTGGGATTACAGATTCTGCATTGATTAAGTTATGGGAAGGGGAAGAAAATAAGAACAGGAAACTCACAGTGATGAAGGGCGTGGCTGAGTTGGGCCACGAAAGCGATAAAGGAAAGGTTGAGAGAGGTTATAATGACTGTTACAGGAGTGCTATCTTCAAAACTGCGGTGTCTCCTCCGCTATTTCAAAATCACACCGCAACTACAAATTTCTCCCTTTCTTAGTTCCATAGCATTTGCTTTTTATATGGATCTGTCACTATCTTCTTCATTTTTTCTCTTTGCTTCTGCTGTTGTTGTTGTTGTTGCTTTATGTGAAGAAGAAGATGATGGAGGTATAGTGGTGGTGAAGGATAGTGTTTGAGCTGAGAGAGAATGACTAGAAAATGGAGAAAATTAGACTAGGCTGGAAAAGATTTAAAAAAAAATAATTATAAGGATAAAATCGTCCGTACATTCATGTTTTGTGCGAAAAGGATTATTTTAAAATGATTTCTAATGTTGAGGATGATATTAATAAGAAAAAAAAGGTCGAGAACAATTTTGATTTTGACAAAAACGTTAAGGACGAAAAAAGTATTTAACCCAAAAAATTATGTAAAAAATGATATAAATCAAGAGATAGAATAATGAAAAAATCAAGACAGTACAATTAGTCGAAATAAAAGAGGTAAGCAACTTAATGTAAATGATTTAACAGTTGATCCTAATAATCAAGCACTACATTATGATTCTAAAGGAGAATGTTGGGGGATTGAAATTTCCGATTATTAATTTAAATTCTGACATCTTTTAAACCAAAATTTTATTCTGTTAATTGCCGGTGTAGCGCTATCTACAACAAATCTTGAACTTTTTAATTTGAGTATTTTTAAACTGATTTTTAACACTCATTATATATAAAATAAAAAATGTGAAACAAATAATAAGAGGATATATTGGACAACTATCATGGTATCATGGGTACATATGGAACAAATAATAAGAGGATATATTGGACAATTATCATGGTATCATGGGTATATATGGTGGAGAGTAGAACAAAGTTGTGTGCTTTAAAATAAGTGTTAGGTTTAGTTTTTAAAATTTGATTTAGTTTCTTTGTTTGAAATACCAAGCAAGAAATACCAAGCAAGAATTAACAATTATGATGATATTCGATTGATTTTTGGAAAACAACAATCTAAATGAATGTTAAAAAGATATGGAATGATAAATTAACAAATAGATTGATTAGTCATATTCAATGCAGAAAATCTTATGACGAGCAAATAAGTAAAATAACGGAAAAAAAAATAAATATAGGAAACCAAGAATTTTTTTTATATCCAAGAC
>NC_029792.2:19957092-19962464 GCF_000816755.2 Arachis ipaensis
TTTAATTTAATTAATTCAGATATATGTTATTTGATTCAATTTATCGTCACGTTGCCATGCTCGAGTTTAGAATGTAACCTTTTGTAGAATTAGAATTATTGATTCTTGATGATTGACTCATCTATTTACTTAATATACTGAAATTGAGTTTTTTCCAAACTAATTAAAGTAAGGTGTTAATTCCTCATCAACTCTTTTTTCTCCAAAATAAAAGTACTATTCTCTCTTCTAAATTTATTTTAGAAAAATATCTTTATGTTAACTCAATGTTTCCGACAGAAAATTTTAAATTACAGACGGATTTTCCGTCTGTAATAATTTAATAAAACGCAGCATTTTATCTATTTAATTACACACGGATTTTCCGTCTGTAATCATTTTCCACGGAAAAAAATTAATTTTACCGACGAAATTATCGATGGATTCTGTTTTCTGTCTGTAATTTATGCTAATTCATTTTTTTGTTTTCCGACAAAAAATCTCTCTGAAATTCTGTCTGTATTTTCGTGGGATAAAATCCGTCGGAAATATCCATCTGTAATAACTTGTAATATATTTTTAAATTAATCGTAATTTTCGACAAGTTGATATTGATACCTACCTTAAAAAATTAAAACAAAAATCTTTGATTCTAATCATGATAAAAATGTATATGATATGATAATGACTTATTCAATCACGACAAATATATGATGTATAATGTAAATAATAAAAACTTAACTTAATAATAACTAATTTATATAATTATTTTTATTCTAATAAATGCTATATATAGTATTTTTTTGTGATTTGTGAGCCTAGATCTGAGAGTCAACTCATTTTTTTTAATTTATTATTCTTCCTTGACTACTTCATAGAATAAGAATATATTCTTCGTTTTTCATCGAAGGTGATCATTTTAAGATATAATTTATAATTTTTGATAGTATTTTCTATATACTTATTCTATTATATTATTCTTTTGATAATTTAATGACTGTTCCTACTTCAACTTATTCTTTTCGTCTAATGTTCCAGTGCGATTGTCTTTTGGCACAATTGTTTACAATGCACCACATCCATCAAGTACCATCTCAAGTTGTATTCACTAATTCGGGTTCTAATTACATGGATGTAAACGTCCAACGAAGAGGCAGTAAAGTTAGTTTTTTTGGGAGGAGCTCGATTTTTGATTGAGGAATTGTTTCCACGGAACTTTGTAGGTCAAGTTCAAGTTCCATCCACTCCATGCTTTCTACGTCTCTCCGGAAAACTTCAAAGTGGAACACATAATGAGATTGAATTTCCTCAATTTAAGTTCAGTTTTGGTAAATTCGTGTCAAACTCGGAGATGCAATTTCAACGATTGGTAATATATTCAAATTTTTTATTTTAAGCTTCTCGTAATTAAAATAATTTTTTATAACATATTGTGATTTTTTTTCAGAAATTACCGGCCTTCTTTTGTGTAACACCCTACCACACAAAACTTTACGTTTAGGACATAAATCAGAGGTGGTGAGGTATTACGACCTCTAAAAAGAAAATACATATATAGATATATTGAAAAAGAGAATTAACTAAGAGCCTTGAAGAAAAATTAAACGAAATACAAACAGAATAGCGCAACACTCACGATAGGATAAAAGTAGAAAGGTAAATAAGATCGAGCGAAAAAGATAATATATATGAGGTCAGAGTTCCAAAAGTACAAATGACAAGCTCTAGGCTTGGCCTGCGAAGCAAAGGCCGACCAGAGTATACATATACATATATATACAACCCGAAAGTAACCCAACACAGAAAACTGACACCCTGTTTATCCAAGTCAACCTCTAAGAAGGACAAACATAATATAACAACCCTAAGTTCCAATAGTTCTTCGCTTCCAATAGTCTCCAGAATGCTCAGTGGTGTGCCTCGCGTCTTGCATATGAAAACAACAATATATGTATGAAATGAGAACCGATGGTTCTTAGCTTGGTAAAAGTACCCGCATAGTTAACATAAAAGGTCCTGGGAAAGTCAGAGGCAATCCTAGAACTCCGACACTGGGATTAAAACATAAGGGAATAACTAAATAATAAATTTGGTAAAATCCTCTAAGGTATCCAAGTCTCAATCTAACTCTAATTCTACAATTCACTTTTTGTCTCATTAAACCCTAACCCTACAATTCACTTTCTGTCTCCTCCAATCTAATTATAATTCAATCATTCACTTTCCGTTTCCTCCATTCCTCCGAAACTCCGGTGGAATAACCCTCACCATGCCTCTACCACACGAAGGATCTCTCAGTTGAACACACATACAAAACAAACAACGAAAGCGCAAGAATAGATAGCAGTTACAACAAGTAGAATAAGTAGCAGATAAACAGAGATAAAGTAGTTAAGCAAACCAATACAGTGCATGCTCAAGCAAAACATACAAATGCACATGATGTATGCCTGTCCTACTAGCAGTAAGCTCACGTGTCGGTTATTTTGCCAGAACTTGACACACCCGGTAGCTAACCCTATATCGTCTCTCTGACATGCATCCACACTCTTGGGATATAGTGCCCGTCACACTCTTGGGATATAGTGTCTGTCACACTCATGGGATATAGTGTCCGCCGTATTTTCCGGGATAAAGTGTTCCCACACTCTTGGGATATAGTGCCCGCCATGCTCTTGGGATATAGTGCTCGACACACTCTTGGGATATAGTGCCCGACACACTTTACAAACAGAAAGAAAGTGATGCAACAAAAGAAAATAGAATATACATTCACACTTCATATTCATAATCATTGTCCTCATAATTACTTTCAATTATTCTTCTTCCTCATCTCATACCCGGAGCAAGTGGATAACACCACTGCCTCTTACTTGGTCATAAACATCTCAATCATAATCTATCATCATCATCTCAATCAAACTCATTCATCATAATCGCATTCATCACCTTCAACATCTCATCGAATTAATCACTCACTTCTCAAACCTCAACACTCTTACCCCCACTCCGTAGCCTAAAATCTAGCTATCGGACCTTAAACAAGTGTAAGGGAGGTTTGAAAAGAGAGGACTGACTTAACATTCAAAAATCTCATTTTGGCCAAAAAAGGGGGGCTCGAATCGCGTGCGTACTCTTGTGTACGCGAGTTTTCAAAATTGGGTTCCGCGTATACAGGCCTTGCCCCACGTATGTGAGATTACAAAACAGTGAGCATAGCTCGTGTCGCGCGTGCAAGTCGCGTACGCGACACTCCCTTTTGCTCTAAAAGCTGTTAAGTCATTAAAAATCAGTTTTATGCACCTAACTTCCGACGTTCATAACTTTCTCTACAAAACTTCGATTTTCATAAAATTTAAATCATTTTAAAGTTCTTGAGATTATCTTTAATTTGAAAGAAATTTCATTCAAATGTAAAACCCGAGGCTCAAATTATGATCCAGCGAAGTTTGTTAAAAATCTATTTTTACCAAAAGAGTTCAAAACCTCTATTTTCCCAACTCTCATTTTTAAAACCAAAGTTCACACCTTAAAACAACTTCAAATACATTCAAAGCAATTCCCTAACCATTTCATTCCTTCCACAACCTCCTAATTCTTAATTTTATTAATTTTCGCCTCGCAATTAATAGCCAACAACAACACAATTCATTAATAATTCATAGCACCACATCTCTACATTCATTGCTCAAACTTATAATTCTCATCATCATATATATTCTTCATCACAACCTTACCAACCATCATCAAGACTTATATCACATCATTATTATCAACAATTTTTCACACAATTCACACAATTCACACACACACACACACACACACACACACACACACACACACACACACACACATTAACTCTATAATACATATCATGCATCAACTTTATATATACACTTCACCCACACTACTCATCACACTCATCGATACATATAATCCATCAAGTTCAACAATTCAACACATTCAAGCTTATCCTATAATCATCTAACCTAACTTTTCACACAACCTTATATATTATCTACGAGAAAACAAAATCATACCTTGGTCGATTCCTTCCTAATGTCGAAGCACCTTAATTATGTCTATTTCACCAACGCCCAAGGTCCCAAACATACATCAATCAGAAAATCCAGCCTCCAAGCTCAAACTCAAGCTTCCAACTTCATCAATTTGGTTCCAATTTATATATATACAATCTAATTCCACAAAAACATCACTAAAATTAATATAGGGTTTGCTAATTTAACAATTTCACAAGGGTTAGAGGTTCCTCACCTTATCCATGAGTCAAACGAGCAAAAATCCAGTGATTACCCGCTACTAGAGTTCACCTAAACCATCAAAATCATTCAATTTCTTAATACCCAAAACTTAGGATTTTGAAACTGAAAAGGGGAGAACTAGGTGAGAAAAAGTGATTGTTTTACCAAATTTTTGGGTGAGTTTTTATAGAGAATTCCAAGACAAACGCGTCGCCGCTGACGGCTCGTCAATCGGAGCTATGGATTGAAAGTTATGTGGATTTGAAATTGGACAAGGGTTTTGTGTTTTCTCCCTTGTGTTTTTCCCCCATTCACCGTGCTCAAGTGTTGTTGGGGAAGAATGGGGCTGAACTTGGCATTTTATATGTTGGACCATGGGTCCTGTTTAGGCCCGATTCAATTGGTTCGGCTCTTTGGCCCGTTTTTGGGCTAAAACTTTTAAAATTAGTGTTAAAATTCCTATTTTAATTATTTCTACTTCTTTAAATTATAAAATTTAATTTTTCTATTTTCTTTAAATAATAATTAATTTATTGATTTATTATTTACTAGTTACTCGGAGTTTACATCCTACCCCCCCTAACAGAAATTTTCGGCCTCGAAAATTTCGGATTCCAAAGAAAATAGAGGGAAGCGCTCTCTGCCTCGCCCAGGTCTGTGAGACACCATTTAGTTCCTATTCACACCAAACAAGTGATATCAAGGTGGTCAGTCTCAATATCTCAAGTTTAGTGCCTCAAAGTCCTAAATGCATGCTCATGAACAAGTATGCTACACATATCAGTTAGATATCCTAAGTAGCATATACACATAACACAGAGTATGCCCAGAAGCATAGTGAGTTCGTCCCTCAGGCTCTACAACAACGAACTGATCTGATACCATAATATAACAGCCTACCACACAAAACTTTACTCCTAGGACGTAAATAAGAGGTGGTGAAGTATTACGACCTCTAAAAAGAAAATACATATATAGATATATTGAAAAAGGGAATTAACTAGGAGCCTTAAAGAAAAATTAAACGAAATACAAACAGAACAGCGCAACATTCACGATTGGATAAAAGTAGAAAGGTAGATAAGATCGAGCGAAAAAGATAATATATATATATATATATAGAGTTCCAGA
>NC_029792.2:19962598-19973574 GCF_000816755.2 Arachis ipaensis
TCCAGAAATACAAATGACAAGCTCTAGGCTCGGTCTGCGAAGTAAATGCCACCCGGAGTATACACATACATATATATACAACCTGAAAGTAACCTAACACAGAAAACCGACAACATGTTTCTCAAAGTAAACCTCTAAGAGGGACAAACATAATATATAAAAGGTGGAAAATCTATGTACATATATAAATATAAACAAAATACAACCCTAAGTCCTAATAGTTCTTCACTTCCAATAGTCTCCAGAATGCTCAGTAGTGTGCCTCGCGTCTTGCATCTAAAAACAACAATATATATATGGAATGAGAACCAAGGGTTCTCAACTTGGTAAAGGTACCCGCATAGTTAATATAAAAGGTCTCGGAAAAGTCAAAGGCAATCCTAGAACTCCGACACTCAGATTAAAACTTAAGGGAACAAACTAAATCATAAATTTGGTAAAACCCTCTAAGGTATCTGTTTATACCCTGGGTCAAGATGTCCGACCCGGGATGTTTAGCGACAAGCCGACCAACCTCTTCAGGTCAGACTATCTGACCTCTTCTCAAAGAGCTCGGCCAATGACCGACCTCTTCACAAAGAGCTCGGCCAAAACGCTACAGAGGCCCAATAAGGGCACAAATAGAAGGAACACATCCCAATCCAAAGGCGGCTCAAGCCTACAGAGAGAAGGACAGTTCCGTTGAAGATAAGCTGACCTCGCCCAAAGATAAGATAAGATAAGATAAGATAACTAACTTATCTTATCTAAGAAGGTCACTTCTCACCATTATAAATACACTGGAGCACCCAGGTATAACTCATACTCTGATTCTACTAAAAACCTGTTTAATACCCATGCTAACTTAAGCATCGGAGTCTCTTGCAGGTACCCCCACCCTCCGGTGGCCAAGGATCAGCAATGCAGCAAGTCCAACAAGTTAGACACAACAGCTCCGGCCGCCACCAGCCAGCCGGACACGTCATCTCCGACCAGTACCGAAGATCTCATCCAAGATCGACCTCCAGTTTTAGGTAACCCTCGAAACATTGGCACCGTTGCCGGGGAACCTGGAAGTCATCCCATCACCATGGCGGACGACCATGACAACGACCACGATTCAGATCTAGAGGACAGAACGCCGCACAAAAATGCGGACGCTACACCAAAAGATACTCCAGAATATAACGGAGACAAAAACTCATCACATCCGGGAGTAATAGAAGTGCTTCAAGATCGCCTAAAGTAACTTGAAAAAGAAAGCCAGCATCAACGAGAAGTTGGCAAGGATCTACAAAGAGAGGTAAGGCGACGTCGCGAGTTAAAGGACAAGCTCCTAAAACTCGAAGCAGATCTCAAGGCCAAAATAACTCGATCCGGTCACGAAGACAGCCCCCACAAAGATCAAGACCCATTCACCAAAGAGATCATGAAAGCTAAAGTCCCAAAGGACTTCAAAGCTCCCAACATGACCCCGTACGACGGCACATCAGATCCAAGCCATCATCTTAGCAATTTCAGAAGCAGGATGTATCTCACGGAGGCCTCAGATGCAATCCGTTATTCTCCATCCCAAAGGACAAAGCCAAGCACGCCCCAAGTCTATTAGGAATCAAGCAAGGAGATCGGAAAAGTCTCCGCAGTTACATGCAAAGATTCAACAAAGCATGTCTGGACATACAAAATCTTCCAACAAAAGCGGTCATCATGGGCCTCATCAATTGCCTGCGAGAAGGACCTTTCAACCATTTAATATCCAAGAAGTACCCAACATCTCTAAATGAGGTCCGACAAAGAGCGAAAAAATATATCAATATGGAGGAGAACTCCCGATTGGGAGACAGCTCAAAAACCAGATTCTCCTAACCTACTACGGGACAAGGATAAAGAGTCCAGGAAGAAAGAAGACCAACCCACTGAGAAACCTATCTCTTGTGGATGTTTAACGAGAAATACGCAACACTGAAAAGATCCCACCACCTCGCCCAATCAAAAACAAAGAGGTTGGACGAGTTGAAGGTCCACCTCACAACAAAGAGGTCGGACGAGTTGAAGGTCCACCTCACACCAAAGAGGTCGGACGAGTTGAAGGTCCACCTCACACCAAAGAGGTCGGACAAGTTGAAGGTCCACCTCACACCAAAGAGGTCAGACGAGTTGAAGGTCCACCTCACACCAAAGAGGTCGGACAAGTTGAACGTCTACCTCACCCCCCTAAGAGACGTGTTCATATGATAAATGGAGGATTCGCAGGAGGTTCGATCTCCAAATCATCTTGCAAAAGACACCTCAAAGAGGTATATTAAGGAAGGGAGAGAGGTTGAAAAGGACAACGGAGTGCAAACAAGCCTTCCAAGATTTCAAAAAATTCTTGGGGCAACTACCCATGCTTACCAGACCACGGGAAAGTGAAGAACTCATATTATACCTCGCAGTAGAAAGTCGGGCAACAGCCTCAGCACTAGTCAGAGAAGACGAAAGTGGGCAACAATCCATCTACTTCATCAGCAAAGCTCTACAAGGGGCCGAACTAAACTATCAAAAGATAGAAAAAGTTTGCCTACACCCTCGTACTCACCTCTCAACGACTCCACCCACACTTTCAAGCTCACACTATCAGAGTTCGGACCAACCAGCCCATAAAAGGCATCCTAAAGAAAATAAACTTAGCTGAAAGAATCCTACAGAGGACAGCTTGGATAATTCGGGAGACCCTGGACAAAACCAGAGAACATCTCGGACAATTCGGGGGACCCTGGACAAAAACAGAAAATAGCTCGGACAAATAAGAGAAAATAAAGTCCGACACATAGAATGCCCGAGCTGATGCATTTTCAAAACCAGCTAGCACCAACAGCTCGAACAATTCGGGGATATGAGGTCTGACACATGCCTCGGGAGCAGAATACCCGAGCTGATACATTTTCAAAACTAGCTAACACCAAACCAGGGGGCAATAACAGAAGCCTCATCCAGGCTACATTACAAGACCACAACAAGTCAATCTCGAAGGCGGTATAAGGGATGTACTCAGGGTCAGCCCCAGTAACACGCATTAAAACTATGGAATTCAGCCAATCAGACATGCCGTCCGGGATCTTAATATACATCTCAAAGACATAGGTCGACTATGGGATTACTACCAAACAACTCAGGCAAATAAGGAAACAACTCGAACAATAATAGCAGAACATCAAGTGACAGACGTGGCATTAAAAGGGAAACCCCAGGACTCACACGAAAGTCCAGGGGCACCCTTTGGAGGCAACAAAAGGGAAGAACATAGAGAAAAAAAGTCGACAATCTATACCCAAACAGTCCGAACACCTCTCAAACAAAAGGTCAAAACAAAAGCTAGAACTTTTGTACAAAAGGAGTCAGGCAACGATGAAAAGAAACAGGAACAGCAACCAAACCGTAAGCAAAGCACACATTCTTCTCAAAGGCGAATGACAAAAGAAAAGTGACAACAAACGATCAAAGATGCAAACTTTTTGCAGAAAGAACCAAAGTTCTGCAGAGCAAATACAAAGTCAAAGCTTTACATGCCAACTTCCCTATAGCCCCACCTGAAGAGCTCCCACAAGTCCTATGGGCATATCGGACAACCCCACACTCCACTACAAAGGAATCCCCCTTCCGATTAGCTTACGAAATGGAGGCAATGATCCCAATGGAGGCCAAAGAAGGATCACCTAGAGTGATCCACTACAGTGAAGAGGCCAACTCCCAACTTCAAAAGGAAGAACTCGACCTACCTCCAGAAACCCGAGAAAGAGCTCGGATCAAGGAAGAGGCATTAAAACGTCAAATGGCCTCAAGATACAATCAGAAGGTAATCTAACAACAACGATCTCATCCTAATCCGAAATGACATCAAAATAGGTCGGCAGCCAACTGGAAAGGACCATAACAAGTTGTTCAGAAGAACTGGGGAAAGTTGCTACAAAGTGTCCAACCTCGAGGGACAAGAGCTACCAAGGTCATGGCATGCCTGCAATCTAAAAAGGGCGCCAGGCCGAGATCCAAAAAGATTGCCGACCTAAAAAGGTAAGTACTAACATGTACACATTCTTATCTTCATTTTATTGTTTAAAAGATTGCAGATTCCCTAGAAAGTTTCCTACCAAGACGCCCGACTACGGCAGGTCGGCAAGGTGAACACCAAAGTCACCGCCCGATCACGACAAAGTTGGCAAGATGAAAACCAAATTCATCGTCCGATTACAAAGCAACAAATCGGCAAGGTGAAAACCAACTTCACCACCCGACCACGATGGAAACCGAATTCATCGTTTGATTTCGACAAAGGTCGACAAAGTGAAAACAAAATTCACTACTATACCAAGACGCATTAATCTGAAGCATTCATCGTCCGATTATAAAGCAACAGATCGGCAGAAAGTGAAAAATAATTTTACTGCACGATCACGATAAAGACAATCGTCCGATAAAGGTGAAAATGCGATTCACCCAAAAGACGATCTAGAGATGACAACCACTTTCTACAAATCGGCAAAGATGAACACAGAATAATGTAAGAAGTTATCGAAAGTGATCCAAAAAAGAACCTGACGAGGTCTTACGGATTGCTAAAATAATAACTTAAAGACTGGCCGACGTTAAGAAGTCGGACCAAGTCAACCCAAGTTATAAGTAAACCCTGGAAAGAGGTCTGGCCAACCCTATTAAAGAGGATTACTTTAACTTAGAAGGGCCAGACATGACAAAGTCAGCCCAAAATGAAAAATTTATAAAAGTAGTCCATGAAAGAGACCTGACAAAGGTCCAAAAAAGAGGACTACAAAAATAACTTAGAAAGAGGACGACGCAAAGAAGTCGACCTCCTACAAACAAGTTATAAAAGTAATCCCTGAAAGAGACCTGACAAAGGTCCAAGAAAGAGGATTACAAAAATAACTTAGAAGAGATCGACATAACGAAGTCGGTCTCCTACAACAAATAAGTTATAAAAGTAATCCCTGAAAGAGACCTGACAAAGGTCCAAGAAAGAGGATTACAAAAATAACTTAGAAGAGATCGACATAACGAAGTCGGTCTCCTACAACAAACAAGTTATAAAAGTAATCCCTGAAAGAGACCTGAACAAGGTCCAAGAAAGAGGATTACAAAATAACTTAGAAGAGATCGACATGACGAAGTCGGTCTCCTACAAAAAAAACAAGTTATAAAAGTAATCCCTGAAAGAGACCTGACCAAGGTCCAAGAAAGAGGATTACAAAAATAACTTGGAAAAGGACAACGAGAAGAAGTTGGACCAACAAAAGCTACAGCTTGGACCGACAAGAAGAAGTCAGACCAACAAAAGCTACAGCTTGGATCGACAAGAAGAAGTCGGACCAACGAAAGCTACAGCTTGGACCGACAAGAAGAAGTCAGACCAACGAAAGCTACAGCTTGGACCGACAAGAAGAAGTCAGACCAACGAAAAACGTGCGCTAAAACGGACATAGCTCCGCCCAAAAAGCCACGGCTCCACGACAAGGCTATCAAAATTGTTCAGAATGACTAAAAAGTGTTCTACGAGAACACTAAAAAGTCGTCGGACAAGTTAGCCCCAAGGACCACCTCGACCAAGCAGAAAGTGGACAAAACCAGCAGTGATCAAAAGAGGTCGGATAACAAAATACCGACACTCTACAAAGATCCACAAAAGGGACAAAGACATCTTACAAACGGCCAAAGGAAGGCTAGGAATACTTTGCTAAAAGGTACGAAGTCTTGAAAAAAGACACTACTCAAAAGGCAAAAGCACAAATCAAAACGGCGCTAAAAAATCATCCAAACAGACTATAAAAGGTTTCCCATCAGGAACTATACCTAAAAAGTTGTTGGACTATGACTAAAAAACCCGAACAGTGAAGACAAACAAGTCGGAAGAAGGCTGAAAAGACCTCTCAACAAACTAAAAAGGGCAATACCAGACTCGCACAAGGAGAAACTACTCAAGATCGACCAAAGTCAGGATGCTTGAGCACGACTTCCCCAAAGAGATCGAAGCTCTGAAAGCACGATCTCACGGAAAGGTCCAAACTCAAGCAGGGGCAAAGTCGTACAGGTCGATGTCAACTAAGAAGAGGCGCAAGTACGATCTCAAAAAAGAACAAGCCAAAAGGTTGAGAAATAACTTAAGGCTCAAATGTTCTTAGCTAAAAGGGATACAACTCCACTCAAAGAAGGCACAATCTCAAACAGGGCTACGTACGTCATCCGAGACTAAAAAGGTTCAATATAAAGAACACTAAAAAGTCATTGGACAAGTCACTAAAAGCCCGGATATCAAGCCGCAAGGATAACTTCGCCAAAGCAGAGGGTTGTCAACACAAAAGCAAGGCGTGATCCAAAAGGCAAGGGTAGAAAACCCACACTACCACTCAAAAGAGGACGGACTGTGAAGTACCAAACCTTTAGAAAATCTGCCAGAATTGCAAAGCAATGAAGAAACAAGCCAGACAGATGCTTGAGCACGACTTCCAAAGAGATCGAAGCTCGATCTCACGGAAAGATCGAACTCAAGCAGGGGCACTGTTCATACCCTGGGTCAAGATGTCCAACCCGGGATGTTTAGCGACAAGCCGACCGACCTCTTCAGGTCAGACTATCCGACCTTTTCTCAAAGAGCTCGGCCAATGACCGACCTCTTCACAAAGAGCTCGGCCAAAATGCTACAGAGGCCCAATAAAGGCCCAAATAGAAGGAACACAGTCCAATCCAAAGGCGGCTCAAGCCTACAGAGAGAAGGGCAGTTTCGTTGAAGATAAGCTGACCTCGCCCAAAGATAAGATAAGATAAGATAAGATAACTAACTTATCTTATCTAAGAAGGTCACTTCTCACCATTATAAATGCACTGGAGCACCCAGGTATAACTCATACTCTGATTCTACTAAAAACCTGTTTAATACCCATGCTAACTTAAGCATCGGAGTCTCTTGCAGGTAACCCCCACCCTCCGGTGGCCAAGGATCAGCAGTGCAGCAAGTCCAACAAGTCGGACACAACAGCTCCGGCCGCCACCAGCCAGCCGGACACGTCATCTCCGACCAGTACCAAAGATCTCATCCGAGATCGACCTCCAATTTCAGGTAACCCTCGGAACAGTATCCAAGTCTCAATCTAACTCTAATTCTGCAATTCACTTTCTATTTCATTAAAATCTAACCCTACAATTCACTTTATGTCTCCTCCAATCTAACTGTAATTCATCATTCACTTTCTGTTTCCTCTATTCCTCTGAAACCCCGATGGAATAACTCTCGTCATGCCTCCACCACACGAGAAATCTCTCAACTGTACACATATACAAAACAGACAACGAAACCACAAGAATAGATAGCAGTTACAACAAGTAGAATAAGTAGCAGATAAGCAGAGATAAAGCAGTTAAGCAAACCAATACAATGCACACTCAAGCAAAACATACAAATGCACATGATGTATGCCTGTCCTACTGGCCGTGAGCTCATGTGTCGGTTATTTTGCCAGAACCCGACACACCTAGTAGCTAACCTGGATATCGTCTCTCTGACATGCATCCACACACTTGCGATGTAGTGTCCGTCACACTCTTAGTATATAGTACCTGTCACACTCATGGGATATAGTGCCTGCCGTATTTCCTGGGATAAAGTGTTCCCACGCTCTTGGGATATAGTGCCCGTCACGTTCTTTGGATATAGTGTCCGACACACTCTTGGGATATAGTGCGGATAAACCCATATTTTATGATATATTTTGTGCTTAATTTGAGTGATTTATTCAATCCTCTACCCACTTATCCATATTAATTGCATGGTTTTTGTTCCGGGGGTTACCTGAAACTGGAGGTTGATATCGGATGAGATCTTCTGTACTGGTCGGAGATAACGTGTCTGGCTGGCTGATGACAGCCGAAGCTGTTGGGTCCGACTCGTTGGACTTTACTGCCCTGCTGATCCTTGGCCTCCGGAGGGTGGGGGGTACCTGCAAGAGACTTCGATGCCTAAGTTAGCACGGGTATTAAGCAGGTTATTATATAGAATCAGAGTATGAGTTATACTTGGGTGCTCCAGCGTATTTATAGTAGCGTGGGCTGATCTTTCTGATAAGATAAGTTAGTTATCTTATCTTATCTTATCTTATCTTGAGTGAAGTCAGCTTATCTTCAAGGGAACCGCCTTTATCTCTATAGGCTGGGATTGCCTTTGGATTCTGGGTCGTGTTCCTCTATTTGGGCCCTTTTATTAGGCTTTGCTGTCGTTTTGGCCGAGTTCTTCATAAAGAAGTCGGTCCGCTTGACCTGAACAAGTCGATCGCTTCGCAACTGAACATCCCGGTTCGGATAGCTCGACCCTGGGTATGAACAGTGCCCTGCTTGAGCTCGGTCTTCCGTTTGAGGTCGAGTTCTTTGACTTCGGTCCTTCTTTAGTGAAGCCGAACTCAAGCATTTTGTCGATTCCTTTGCAGAAGCTTTTTTGAATGTAGAACGTTTTCCTTCTAAAAGCGCGCCCTTTTGTATTAGCGCTTTGTCCTGGGGAACGTGCGAGGGTTTAATACCCTAATTAATTAGTATTAATTGCTCCGTTTCTCCTTTGGCTCTTTATTTTGATTTTTGAAAGCTTAGAGACGGTTTCTCTTCTTTGCTCTTTCGTAACTTCTTCACCATTTTCCTCCGTTTTTCTCGTTCTCTGTTTTTCGCCCTCGTTTCCTCTTTTCCTTCGTGGCGGCGTCGCTTGACGATTCTCGGGACAACTTGCCTCTCCTTCTTTCCTTTGAAGCTTTTCTCTTCTCCAGGTGAGTTCCATTCGCATTTTCTTTCTTTTTTGCTGCTTTTGGCTTTTCGTGATTAAATTGCGATTTTGCTTTGAGAGAAGTTTGGATCTTTCTGCTTCTACTGTGCCTGGTTATAGTCGTAATGCGTGCTCTGAATCTTTTTCGCCTTTCTTATTGCTTTAATGTGCTTAGGGCTTCTGCATGTTATTTCTCGTTTGTGCTTTTGATGATAATGTATCTGATTCTGGAAAAGGGGCTGGTGTCTTTGATGATTTCTTGTTTGGTATGCTCGGTGTTGGTGTTTGCTTTTTGCTTGATTTCAAAAAAGTTTGCGCCTTTCCGCTTGGTTATTTTTACTAAACTGTAAAAATAGTGCTTTGTTCTGATAAACTGTATGAGGGTGATCTTTTTTTGCATTTTCGCTTTCTTTTGTTTTCTTTCTGAGAGATGTCGGGGTGCGAGCTGTAGATTTTTCTTGGAAACTTTGCCTGATTATTGCCTCCAAAGGATGCCCCAAGATTTTGGTTTGAGTCTTGGGGTTTTCCTTTTCTGTGTGATCTCCTGCATCGTATTGAGTTGTTTTCTCCCTTGTCCGAGATGTTTTTAGTAATCCCCTCTTCTTTTTTCTTACTTGTAGGATTTATTTGGCCTCATGTCTTCCAGAGTTCCCGAGGGGATGTCCGATTGGCTGGACTCCCTTGTTTTGTTGTGTGTTTCTATTGTGGATGCTGAATTTTGCACAGAGCTGAGGAAGCGCCATAGGATTTGTGCTAACAGTTCCTGCGAGGGTGATTATGAGCTTGTTGCTCCTGACTCTGATGAGAGAGTTTGTTTTCCGACTTCCGTCGGGGGGGAGCGTCCCTTTTTCTATGCTTATGAATACTTTTTTAGCCAATTGAACGTTACTTTCCCTTTTACTGCCTTTGAAACTGATTTGTTGTGGTCCTGCAATATTGCCCCATCCCAGCTGCATCCAAACTCCTGGGGTTTTATTAAGATATTTCAACTTCTTTGTCAGGAGTTGGATATAACACCTTCTGAAACTCTTTTCCTTTATCTTTTTGTCTCGGCCAAACCTGGGGGTTCCTTCAAAAAGAAAGCTTCCTGGGTTTCTTTCAGGTCGGCCCAGGGGCATAAAGTTTTTGCCATGTATGATGAGTCGTTTAAAGATTTTAAGAACTATTTCTTCCGAGTCCGTGCCATTGAGGGGGTTCGCCCCTTTTTTATTGATGAAAATGATGAACCTGCTTTTCCTCTGGAGTGGCAAAAGAATGTAAGAGTGCCACGTTACACGTGGGAAATGCTTAGTGAGGTTGAGCGGGCCTTTGTGGTCGTTCTTGAAGATTTGTGGGGGAAACCACCCCACCTGGACACGAAGAGATTTTTGAGTGATCCATCTTTGGTTCGGGCCGCTTTGGGTACTGCCTGATTTGTTTTTGTACTTGCTCTCAGGCTTTGTTTTTTCTGTGTTGTAACTTGTCTTTGTTTTTTATGTTTTTCAGAGATGTCGAAGAATAATGATTCTATGAGAGCCTATAAGAAGGCAAAGAAGGCGACCGCAGCACTAAACCTCTCGGCCAAAGCGGCCGGAGAGGGGTCTTCTCAGCCTCTGGTTAAACCTCCTATACCGAGTTCCCCCGGGCCGAGGAGAGCAATTCCTACTCCTCGGGTCCGTCAGGTCGATCCTCCACAATCTTCCGTTGCTGCTTCCGGTCCCCCTCCTAATAAGAAGCAAAGAACAACTGAACCTTTCAACCTTGATGCTCCTGACTTTGATGCAGTTGAGTTTGTAGATCAACAAATCGGCCCTTATGGTGTTCTTCCGATGGATGACGTGTCAATTCTTCATCATTTTGATTATATCACCCGAAGTGGTATCAAGTTGGCACACATGGGGGCGACCCTATATCGGACTGCTCAAAGTCTTCCTCTCCATGCTACTAAAGCTTTTATGGAGGAGGCCAAACAGGAGTTTGATCGGATGAAGGATTTAAAGGGGGAGCTTGAAGTAAGGGTGGCCAGGTTGGAGAAAGATTTGGAAAATGAAAAGGCTATTTCTACTTCCTTGGCTGGCTCTCTGAAACTGGCCGAGGACACGGCTATGCGGCATAAGGATAGTTATTTGACGTCTTACCGGGAGGTGTTGCGTCTGAGAGAAGAGTTGGAGAATGCCCGGGCTAATTATTCCGAACTCCAAGGTCATCTTGTTGGCAGTGTAACTGCTGC
>NC_029792.2:19977047-19980778 GCF_000816755.2 Arachis ipaensis
AGGTGTCAACTTCTGCTGTCCCTGCCGAGGTTGGTCCTCCCGCTTCTGACCCCGACTGCCAGATCTTGAACCGGGATGACGGTACTATAGATGCCGTTCCTCTCCAGACTCGGCCTCCGTCTCCTCATCCTGATGCTGCTAAAAAATCTTCTGACCCTTAGTTTTAATCTTTATTTCGGATATGTAGTTGGCCCGGCTTGTGGGCTTTTTTAAACTCTTTATGTTTTGCTAACACTTTCTTGTTGCTTGCCTAGCAACTTTTGTTTTTTATAAAAACAAATGGTAGCATGCTTCTACTTTTGCAGTAGGTTTTGGTTACCTCCGAGGCTTTTTTAATCTTGTGGATGATAACTTTTTCTTTTGTGCTTGACTTGGTATTTCTTTTCTGTGAATGTTGGAACCCTACAGCTTAACCTCTTTTGGATTGCTTTTGTATTTTGTATTTGAATCCTTCAAGTTGGTCTCCGAGTTGTTTACGCAGTCCATTTCCAAGTTATATTTGTAATTCCTTTCCTGGATCTTTGTCAGATCTCTTTCAGGAACTATTTTGATGACTTGTTTGTAGTAGGAGTCTGATTTGGTTGTATCGGTCTCCTTTAAGTTATTTGTAGTCCTCTTTCTTGGATCTTTGTCAGATCTCTTTCAGGGACTACTTTGATAACTTTTAGTAGTAGGAGTCCGACTTGGTTATATCGGTCTCCTTTAAGTTATTTGTAGTCCTCTTTCTTGGATCTTTGTCAGATCTCTTTCAGGGACTACTTTTATAACTTTTAGTAGTAGGAGTCCGACTTGGTTATATCGGTCTCCTTTAAGTTATTTGTAGTCCTCTTTCTTGGATCTTTGTCAGATCTCTTTCAGGGACTACTTTGATAACTTTTAGTTTGGGCTGACTTTGTCATGTCGAGCCCTTCTGAGTTAAAGTAATCCTCTTTAATAGGGTTGGCCAGACCTCTTTCCAGGATTTACTTATAACTCGGGTTGACTTGGTCCGACTTCTCAATGTCGGCCAGTCTTAAAGTTATTATTTTAGTGATCCATAGGACCTCGTCAGGTTCCTTTTTTTTAGATCACTTTCGATAACTTCTTACATTATTTTGTGTTCATCTTTGCCGATTTGTAGAAAGTGGTTGTCATCTCTAGATCGTCCTTTGGGTGAATCGCGTTTTCCCCTTTATTGGACGGTTTGTCTTTACCGTGACCGTGCAGTGAAATTGTTTTTCACTTTCTGCCGATCTGTCGCTTTATAATCGGACGATGAATGCTTCAGATTAATGCGTCTTGAAATCTTTGTAGAATGTCTCAAATATATTTTATTAAAAGAAAAAGTAGAAATATATACATATGGGATTGTCTGAGTCTCAACTTGGTGCCTCATTAAAAAACCTTTTCAGGAAAAAGAGTGCATCCAATGATGAGATCTTTTATATCCTTTTTTTCTAACTGTAGTACCTTCTGAGGTTGCAGGCGTGCCATGACCTGAGAAGCTTTCGTCCGTCAAGTTCAGACAGTCTGTAGTAGCCCTTTCCAAGTACTTCTATAACTCGGTAGGGTCCTTTCCAGTTTGCCGCCAGCTTTCCTTCTCCCGATCGAGTTGTTCCGATATCATTTCGGATTAGGATAAGATCATTCTCCACAAAACTTCTCGGCACTACTTTTTGATTGTATCTGGAAGCCATTCGGCGTTTTAAGGCTTCTTCCTTGATCCGAGCTCTTTCTTGTATTTCGGGTAACAAATCGAGCTCTTCTCTTTGGAGTTGGGAGTTTGCTCCTTCATTGTAGTGAACTACTCTTGGCGATCCTTCCTCAATTTCTACTGGAATCATTGCTTCCATTCCGTATGCTAATCGGAAGGGGGATTCCTTTATGGTGGAATGTGGAGTTGTTCGATATGCCCATAGGACCTGTGGAAGCTCTTCTACCCAGGCTCCTTTTGCATTTTGTAATCTCCGTTTTAGCCCAGCCAATATGACTTTGTTAGCCGCCTCGGCCTGTCCATTGACTTGTGGATGCTCAACTGAGGTGTACTGGTGCTTTATATTCAAGTCGGCTACTAGTTTTCTGAAACCTGCATCCGTGAATTGAGTGCCATTGTCTGTAGTTATCGAATATGGAATCCCAAATCTCGTGACAATATTTCTATATAAGAATTTTCGACTCCTTTGAGCGGTGGCATTGGCTAGGGGCTCTGCCTCAATCCACTTTGTAAAGTAATCTACTCCCACTATGAGAAATTTAACTTGTCCTGATCCCTGTGGGAAGGGGCCGAGAAGATCGAGTCCCCATTTTGCAAATAGCCAAGGTGAAGTCACGCTGATGAGCTCTTCTGGCGGGGCGATGTGAAAATTGGCATGTTTTTGACATGGTGGACATGTCTTTACAAATTCTGTGGCTTCTTTCTGTAGAGTTGGCCAATAAAATCCTGCCCAGAGTACTTTTTTGGCGAGAGCTCGCGCTCCGAGATGATTGCCACAAATGCCGCTATGTATTTCTTCTAGCACTTCCTTTGTGTTGGAGGTCGGAACACATTTTAGTAAAGGTATTGAGATTCCTCTTTTGTACAAGATGTTGTTTATGATGGTGTAGTACTGTGCCTCCCTTTTTAACTTCTTTGCCTCCTTTTCTTCTGCGGGGAGTGTTCCTTCTTTGAGGTATTTGACTATGGGGGTCATCCATCCTTGGTCCTGACTTGTTATGGCCAGGACTTGTTCTTCTTCCGAGATTGACGGGTTTTGCAACATTTCCTGGATGAGGCTTCTATTGTTGCCCCCTGGTTTGGTGCTGGCTAGTTTTGAGAGTGCATCAGCTCGGGCATTTCGTTCGCGGGGTATGTGGCAGATCTTGTATTCCCCGACTTGTCCGAGTAGTTCCTTGGTTTTGTCTAAATATTTTTTCATGGTGGGGTCTTTGGCTTGGTAGCTCCCTGTTATTTGTGATGTGATCACTTGTGAATCGCTGTAAATGTTGAGTTTTTGAGCTCCGACCTCTTTAGCCAGCTTCAAACCAGCTAATAGTGCTTCATATTCCGCTTGGTTATTGGAGGCTGGGAACCCGAACTTGAGGGAAAGCTCAACTTGGGTTCCTTGGTTGCTTTCTATTATCATGCTTGCGCCACTTCCAGTTTTGTTTGAGGAACCGTCCACGTAGAGATTCCATTCTGCGGGAGTTTCCGGGGTATCTGTGAATTCTGCGATGAAGTCGGCCAAATACTGTGACTTGATGGCCGTCCGAGCTTCATATTGGAGGTCGAACTCCGATAACTCGACTGCCCATTGTAGAATTCTGCCTGCTAAATTTGTTTTTTGTAGTATTCCTTTTATGGGCTGGTTAGTTCTAACCTTAATGGTATGAGCCTGAAAATACGGGCGGAGTCGTCGAGATGTTAGGATGAGAGTATAGGCAAATTTTTCTATTTTCTGGTAGTTCAGCTCGGATCCCTGTAGTGCTTTGCTAATGAAGTAGACGGGTTGTTGCCCATTTTCGTCTTCTCTGACTAGTGCTGAGGCTATCGCCCGGCTTCCTACTGCGAGATATAATATAAGTGGTTCTCCTTCTTGTGGTCGAGATAGGATAGGTGGCCGTCCTAAGAACTCCTTGAAGTCCTGGAAAGCTTGTTCACATTCTGTCGTCCATTCGAACTACTTTCCCCTTCTTAACGTAGCATAGAAGGGGAGAGATCTTATCGCAGCTCCTACTAAAAATCGGGATAGGGCGGCCAATCTCCCGTTGAGTTG
>NC_029792.2:19981185-19995782 GCF_000816755.2 Arachis ipaensis
CTTAGGTCTGTTTACAGTTCGATATGAGTTGTACTTCTCGGGTTGGACACAGTTTGCTTCAATTCCCCTTTGTGTGAGCATGAAACCCAAGAGTTTGCCTGCTTCAACTGCGAAGGTGCATTTTGCGGGGTTGAGTCGCATGTCATGCTTCCTTATAGTGTCGAATACTTGGGACAGGTCGGACAATAATGTATTTTCGTTCTGTGTTTTTATCAACATGTCGTCCACATATACTTCCATGATTTTCCCGATGTGATCTGAGAAGACTTTATTCATTAGCCTTTGATAAGTAGCTCCCGCGTTCTTAAGACCGAAAGGCATCACGATGTAGCAGTAGTTCGCCTTTGGTGTTAAGAACGATGTTTTTTCTTGATCTGGTGGATACATGGGGATTTGGTTGTATCCCGAATAGGCGTCCATAAACGAGAGGTACCTATATCCAGAGGAAGCATCTACCAGAGTGTCAATACTTGGGAGTGGATATGGATCTTTTGGGCAGGCTTTGTTGAGATCGGTGTAATCGGTACACATGCGCCACTTCCCGTTTGACTTTTTCACTAAAACGACGTTGGCTAGCCATAGTGGATACTTGACTTCTCTTATGAATCCTGCCTCCAGTAACGCTTGTACTTGTTCTTCCACAGCTCGGGATCGTTCTGGTTCGAGTTTTCTTCGTTTCTGCTGCATCGGTCGAGATCTTGGATAGACCGCTAACTTGTGGCACATTAACTTAAGGTCTATTCCTGGCATGTCTGCGGCTTTCCATGCGAAGAGGTCGACATTATCTCGCAAGAATTGTATCAGTGATTCTTTTGAGTCTCCTCTTAGGACCGTGCCGATATTAGTCATTTTATCCGAGGTGTCTCCAATCTGAACCTTCTCTATCTCGCCTTCTGGGCGCGGACGGAGTTCTTCTCGACGCTGAGCTCCACCAAGCTCAATTGTATGAAACTCTTCTCCTCTGCGTTTGAGGTTTAAGCTCTTGTTGTAGCAGCGACGTGCCATCTTTTGATCTGCTTTTACCGTGGCTATCCCCTCTGTAGTTGGGAATTTCATGCATAGATGTGGAGTTGAGACTATTGCGCCGAGTTGATTGAGTGTTGTCCGTCCTATGAGAGCATTGTAGGCTGAACTTACGTTGACCACAATGTAGTCTATTTTGAGGGTCCTAGATTGGTTCCCCTTTCCAAAAGTAGTGTGTAGCGATACGTATCCCAACGGTTGTATCGGAGTGTCTCCTAGTCCAAACAGATTGTTCGGATATGCTCTTAGTTCCCTTTCGTCTAAGCCGAGTTTGTCGAAGGCTGTTTTGAATAAGATGTCAGCAGAACTCCCTTGGTCTACTAGTGTGCGGTGTAAATTGGCGTTTTCCAGTATAATTGTGATGACCATGGGGTCGTCGTGTCCCGGGATGATGCCGGATGCGTCTTCTTTAGTGAATGTTATCGCCGGGATGTCGGGTGCGTCCTCCTTTCCCTCAACGTGGTATACTTCTTTAAGGTATCTCTTTCGGGATGATTTGGAGATCCTGCCTCCTGCGAATCTGCCATGTATCATGTGGACGTGTCTTTCTGGTGTTCGAGGTGACCGTTCAGCTCGTCCATCATCTTCGTCTCTCCGTCTTTTTCTTTGGTCATCATCCCGGGTGGCCAGAAATCGATCTAATTTTCCTTCTCTTACTAATTTTTCTATGATGTTTTTTAAATCGAAACATTCGTTGGTAGAGTGTCCCCAAATTCGATGGTATTCACAATACTCCTTCCGATTTCCTCCTCCCCTTTTGCCTTTGAGTGGTCGCGCTGGGGGGATTTTCTCAGTATGGTAAACTTCTTTGTATATGTCGACCAGGGATACTTTGAGAGGAGTGTAGTTGTGGTACTTTTTGATTTTCTCACCCTGTCGATCTTCTTTCCTTTTGGAGTCCTTGTCTTTGTCTCGGTAGGAGGCTCCAGATTTTGAGGTTTCTCCCAACCGAGCGTTCTCTTCCATGTTGATGTATTTTTCTGCTCGCTCCTGTACTTTGTCTAAGGAGGTGGGATACTTTTTTGATATGGATTGGCTAAAAGGTCCTTCTCGTAAGCCATTGATAAGCCCCATGATGGCGGCCTCTGTTGGTAAACTTTGTATGTCCATGCATGTTTTGTTGAATCTTTCCATGTAGTTGCGGAGGCTTTCCCGATCTCCTTGCTTGATCCCTAGTAAGCTGGGTGCGTGCTTGGCCTTATCCTTCTGGATGGAGAATCTGGCCAGGAATTTTATGGCCAGATCGTCGAAGTTTGAGATGGACCTCGGAGGTAAGTTGTCGAACCATCTGATCACCGTTTTTGTGAGAGTTGTTGGAAAAGCTTTGCAGCGAACGGCATCCGATGCATCGGTGAGGTACATCCTGCTTCTGAAATTGCTAAGATGATGGTTGGGATCTGTAGTGCCATCGTACAAAACCATATCCGGAAGCTTGAAGTCCTTTGGAATTTTGGTCTTCATGATTTCCCTGGTGAATGGGTCCTGTTCTTTGCGTGATTTTTCTTCAGGAGTGGTCCGAGGAGCTTTTGTTTTGAGGTCGGCTTCTAATTGTTGTAGTTTTTCTTCTAGTTCTCGACGTCGCCGTACTTCTCTTTGCAGATCTTTTCCGATCTCCCGTTGTTGCTGGGTTTCTTTCTCTAGCTGCTTCAAACGATCTTGGAGTGCTTCCATGGCTCCCGGATTTGGTGAGTTTTTGTCTCCGTTGGATTCCGGGGTATCCTTTAGCGTAGTGTCCGCATTCTTGTGTGGCGTTCTGTTCTCCAAATCTGAATCGTGGTCGTTGTCATGGCCATCCGCCATGGTTTTGGGATGACTTCCAGGTTCCCCGGCAACGGCGTCAATGTTCCGAGGGTTACCTAAAACTGGAGGTTGATCTCGGATGAGATCTTCTGTACTGGTCGGAGATAACGTGTCCGGCTGGCTGATGACAGCCGAAGCTGTTGGGTCCGACTCGTTGGACTTTACTGCCCTGCTGATCCTTGGCCACCGGAGGGTGGGGGGTACCTGCAAGAGACTCCGATGCCTAAGTTAGCACGGGTATTAAGCAGGTTATTATGTAGAATCAGAGTATGAGTTATACCTGGGTGCTCCAGCGTATTTATAGTAGCGTGGGCTGATCTTTCTGATAAGATAAGTTAGTTATCTTATCTTATCTTATCTTATCTTGAGGGAAGTCAGCTTATCTTCAAGGGAACCGCCTTTATCTCTATAGGCTGGGATTGCCTTTGGATTCTGGGTCGTGTTCCTCTATTTGGGCCCTTTTATTGGGCTTTGCTGTCCTTTTGGCCGAGTTCTTCATAAAGAAGTCGGTCCGTTTGACCTGAACAAGTCGATCGCTTCGCTACTGAACATCCCGGTTCGGATAGCTCGACCCTGGGTATGAACAGTTTTACTTCTCCTTCCTTATTATGTGATGTAAGTGGAAAACATGTTTCCTATACTTTAAAATTAATTATTTTAATTACCTTTATTTCCATTTGATACCGTGATCAGTGTGTTGAGTAGTTTCAGATCTTCTAAGGCAGGAATGACTCAAAGGATGGAAAGAAAACATACAAAAATGGAAGGAAAGCACAAAATGGAGTCCTTGAAGAAACTGGCATCCACGCGATCGCATGGACGACGCGATCGCGTGCCAAGCGCGAAGAAGCAGCGACGCGGCCGCATGACTGACGCGACCGCGTGGCAAGAAAAGCTCTGAATGACGCGACCGCGTGACCCACGCGGACGCGTGACAGAGGCCACGCACCAGAAATTGCAGAAAATGCTCCTAGCAATTTCTGAAGCCCTTTTTGGCCCAAATCCAAGTCCAGAAGGCATAGACCAGAGGTTATGAAGTGAGGGAATGCATCCATTTAGAGAGAGCTCACCAATTTTTACTTTCCATGAATTAGATTTAGTTTAGAGAGAGATTCTCTCTCTCTCTTTAGGATTAGGATTTAGATTTAGGATTTTTATTTACTTTCAGGATTATCTCTTTGATCAGGTTCAATATTCCTTTTATTTACTTTTGCAAGCTACTTTATGAATCCTTTCATGTTACAGATTATTTGAATTAATGTTAATTGAGGTATTTCAGTTTAATATTGATTTCTCTTATTCATGCTATTGTTACTTTTACTCTGAAGACATTTTTATTCCAAGTAGATTTTTTTTTCTCCTTTTGGTCTTAGTTAAGAAATCAGTAACTCAGGAGTTATCCAATTCAACAGCATAATTGATAATTGTTATCTTTGTTAATTGAATTGAACTTCTATAATCCCAATATTTTCTTAGGAAATACATATGATTCAAAGATCAAACCAATTAATCCCTTGACCTTCCTTTATCTTAGTAAAGGTTAACAAAGTGGAATTAGGATTCAACCATCATCATCATTGCTAAAGATAGCTAGGATAGGACCTCTAATTTCTCATACCTTGCCAAAAGTTTGCTTTACATTATTTATCTATTTTCAATTGCCATTTAATTTACTTGTCATCAAATTACTCGTTCCTCGTTCTTGAAATCCCAATTTTACAATTTCCATAACCAATAATAAGAACATACTTCCCTGCAGTTCCTTGAGAAGACGACACGAGGTTTAAATACTCGGTTATCAATTTTAAAAGGGGTTTGTTACTTGTGACAACCAAAACGTTTGCATGATAGGAATTTTTGTTGGTTTAGAAACTATATCTACAACGCGACTGTTTTTATGGCATTCTTTACCACCATAAAAACCTGATCGTCAAAATGGCGCCGTTGCCGGGTAACTGCTAACGTATGCCTTATTATTGGTTATTGTAAATATTTTTCTTTTGCTTGTTTATTTATTTTTGTTTTTTCTTTTTATTTTTATTTGCTACCATGAATTCTCACCCCTCTCGCTTTGAGTTTGGTTCTAACTTTGTTGAAGGAAANCCTCTCAACATACCTCGAACCACCACACTCACAAGCTTCTCTTCACCATTCGCCACCGTATGATCCTTCCCTACCCCAGTTCCAATCCACTCACTCCCAAGCACCACCACTTCCCTATGTTTCATATCCAAATCCATCACCCAGAGAATCAGAGGTTCGCCTCAAGGCAACAGTAAATAAGCTTCAAGCAACCATTCGACAACTGGAGCAAGCAGTAATTTAATTAGTTTCTAGACGCGTGAACATTCAAGGACCGACCACAGCCCCATGTGGACAATCTAATGAAGAGCGTAGCATGAAGGAGACACTAGAAACTCCAGTGGACAAGACAGAGAATGAATTCATACTAGAACAAGTAGAAGAAGCTGTCATTGTACAAGAAGAAGAGTTGGTTGAAGATCTAGGAGACGCAGAACCTCCATGGGAATCCAGAACTGAAGAGAACTCCGTCAAGGACATTATAGTTAATGCTAAGGAGGATAGCGCACAATCCCCAAGGCAAGTCGTTTATGAAGAATCAGACGGAATAACCCAGGACACAAATTCCCTTGATGATGATAGTCACAAGTCTAGTTCTCTTAGTAATGAACTTGCATCTGCAAGTGAGTTCTCTGAGATCGACGAATCTTCCCCAAATGAATACGAGGATGATGCAGAGGTATATTTCTCTCAACCTCCAATCTATGACTCAAGTAATGAGGAAGACATAGAAGACTTTGACCAGGGTGATGATGCATTTGAAGACCCTTGCAAAGAAGTGGAGGAATTCACAGAAGATTACCAGGGAGCAGAACTTACAGAACCACCAGAAACATCTTCTCCAAGGCCATTACCACCCAATACAAGCTTCAAGTGGGTATAATCCTTAACTTTTAACTTTACTTATTCACTTGAATATGGTTTACTTGAAACAGATGGCCAGCTTAGAGCTCTCTGCGGCTTTAAGAGTAAGAGGAAAATGGCTCGTGCTCAGAGCTGGTGCACAAGGTTCAATAAGGTTCCATGCTTCAACTCGAAGTACACGGATTGGCATCAAAATCAATCGAATGGATCTCGGAAAACGTTTGGTTACCATGGTGAGAATTTACTTTTTAAACCGCCCGGATGGAAACATGGAAATCAAGACGGAGGCGGATTTAAAAACAAGGCTTGGGATCCTGGAATCTATTCTGACATTCGTCACCCCAGGAGCCTGAAAATCTGTTTGAAGCTGCTCAGAAGCTTTACATGCCTAGTTTGGGACCCCGGAGGCTATTGGCATTCCAAGCACTGGTGGAGATTTCTGGATGAATTTAAACACAAGCCACCATAACAGGAAGCCCTTCCAATGTCCAACTTAAGGACTTTAACTAAAAGTGCTGGGTGAGAGACAACCCACCATGGTATGATCGTTTCTTTTGCAATTTTAATTTTATTTAGTTTTGTTTGTTTTTGAATTTTATTTTATTTTATTGAACCTGGAATCATGCATAGCATTCACATTAAGCACTGCATTCTGCATATTGCATTCTGCATATTGCATTCTGCATTCTGCATAAAAAAAGGGTGCGCGACGCGACCGCATGCCCCATGCGATCGCGTCAAATGGCGAACTACACTTCCCACGCGACAGCGTCATTCACGCGGCCGCATGACCTGGAAATCGGCGTAAGGATCCAACGTCCAGAGAGTTGGGCTGGAATCGTGCGGCCATTGTGCGTTTAGCACAAAATGGCCCACGCGATCGCATGCCCCATGCGATCGCGTCACTTGCACACAATCAATCCCATGCGACCGCGTGAGCGACGCAACCGTGTCGCATGGATTGCACGAACACCCCCCAAGGAGACAGAGTGTTGCGCTGAAACGACGCTGGATTCGTGCGTTTAGCACAAATTCCAGCGACGCGATCGCCTGCCCCATGAGATCGTGTCATTTACTCTTTTTGCCCTCCGCGCGATCGCGTCATCCACGCGATCGCGTCAACCACTTTTTTCGCTCCAGCCATGTGACCGCGTGCCCCACGCGGCCGCGTGGATTCAAAAATATAACCCCCCCAGTCATGCGAAACCCCATCAGTCGCGACGCTTCCCCCCAACTCTTCTTCTCCCTCTCTTCTCCCCCAACCCTCAACCACCCCCAGCCAGCGACCACATAGACACCAGCTACCATCCCTTCCAGTGATGACACCCCTTCACACCCTGCTTGAGTGAGCATCAGGGACGATGCTTCATTTTAAGTGTGGGGAGGTCGCCATCTCTGGCATATTATTTTGGTGAACCACTACAGACACTTTTTCTTTTATTTTGGATTTTTTCTGTATTTTCTCTTTATTTTTATTTTATTTTCTGAGTATTTATACATTGCTACTTTTATGTATTTTTACTCTATTTCTGCATTTTGCACTTTAGTTCATATCTTAGTTATTTAGTTTAGTTTGCAATTCTAACTTATTAGTGGATTAATTAGTATAGTTTACCCTTTTTATCATAAGATAGCTTAGTTAAAATTGAAAAAGAAAAAGGAAGTAAACTAGAGACTTTAACAGAATCAAAACAACCCATACCTTGTATATATAGCATTACATGTTAAGTTAACAACACTTCATCAAGGAGAAACACTAGAACTTTAAATCCATTCAATATAAGTTTTACATTGAGAATAATGAGAATTTTTAACTAAACCTGCATGACATACATAAGTGATAAATGATTTTTGAGCTAGAGAACACATAGCCTGTGAGTTTTTAAGCTTAATTGTATGGTTACATTTAAACCATAATTTTTATTCCTATGTGTTCCTCCCTTCTTTTATATTCTGATGTTCTTTACTTTGTTTTAATCTATATGTCCAATTATAGAATATAGAATATAGAATATAGGTACATACCAAAAGAATGATTGAGGCCATCATTTGATTTTAGCTCACTTATCCCAAAATAACCTACCTTTTACATCACCCTTGTTAACCCCCTTGAGCCTTTAAATGCCCTTTTTATTCTATTAGCCACATTACTAGCCTTAAGCAGAAAAATAAAATAAAATCCCAAGTTGAATCCTTGGTTAGCTTAAGATAGAAAATTATGAATAGTTTAAAATGTGGAAAACCTATTGGGAACATGGATGATAAAAACAAGAGGTAGAAAAATTGAAAAGAATAAAAATAACTCAAAATAAGAAATTTTGGGAAGCATGCTCATGAGAAATCAAAGTGATTAAATTACCATGTGCATTAAAAAAAATTAAATTTTTTAGTATTTAATAAAGGGGATACAAAAGAATTCCCCAAATGCAAAATAAAAGCAATGCACATGGAATAAGAACAAAAATTGAAACATGAGCATGTAACATCCAAAAGTGGGAAAAATATGGGAAAATAGGTAAAGAAGTTTTGTTTTACTAAGTATGTATGTTAGGTGAGATCTTAGTCTAATTAAGAATTCACTTATTAGCTCACTTAGCCTTATACATATATCCTTACCTTTATCTTGGCCCCATTACAACCTTAATTAAAGACCTCATGATTTTTGGTATGACTGTATTCTATAATTGTTGATTGGTTAGATGAAGAACAAAGTTATAGAAAGGAAGAATAAAAAAAAAGAGGAATAGAGTGATTAACCCAATAAATACTGAGTGACTAGAGAGTAAACACAAATCCAGTGAGGGTTCAATAGCTCATTAACATTTATCTCTGTTTGAATTATCTAATTGTCTTGCAAGTTCATAAAATGCTTTTTCTCCCATCTCAATTGTAAAGTGCTTATTGAATATCTAAGGCTTGGCTATATATATATATATATATAACTCCGAGAATGTGAATTAATTTAACTACCTGTAAGCTTTATATATGAGTGAATAAATTAGAATTGCATGATGCATCATTCATTTAGGTAGCCGTATTTAGATTAGATTGCATTGCATGACATTCCATCACTTTAACCTTACTTATTACCTTGGATTTAGCATGAGGACATGCTATTATTTAAGTGTGGGGAGGTTGATAAACCCATATTTTATGATATATTTTGTGCTTAATTTGAGTGATTTATTCAATCCTCTACCCACTTATTCATATTAATTGCATGGTTTTACTTCTCCTTCCTTATTATGTGATGTAACTGGAAAACATGTTTCCTATGCTTTAAAATTAATTATTTTAATTACCTTTATTTCCATTCGATGCCATGATCAGTGTGTTGAGTAGTTTCAGATCTTCTAAGGCAGGAATGACTCAAAGGATGGAAAGAAAACATACAAAAATGGAAGGAAAGCACAAAATGGAGTCCTTCAAGAAACTGGCATCCACACAATCGCATGGACGACGCGATCGCGTGCCAAGCGCGAAGAAGCAGCGACGCGGCCGCATGACTGACGCGACCGCGTGGCAAGAAAAGCTCCGAATAACACGACCGCGTGACCCACGCGGACGCGTGACAGAGGCCACGCACCAGAAATTGCAGAAAACGCTCCCAGCGATTTTTGAAGCCCTTTTTGGCCCAAATCCAAGTCCAGAAGGCATAGACCAGAGGTTATAAAGTGAGGGAATGCATCCATTCAGAGAGAGCTCACCAATTTTTACTTTCCATGAATTAGATTTAGTTTAGAGAGAGATTCTCTTTATCTATTTTCAATTGCCATTTAATTTACTTGTCATCAAATTACTCGTTCCTCGTTCTTGAAACCCCAATTTTACAATTTCCATAACTAATAATAAGAACATACTTCCCTGCAGTTCCTTGAGAAGACGACACGAGGTTTAAATACTCGGTTATCAATTTTAAAAGGGGTTTGTTACTTGTGACAACCAAAACGTTTGCACGATAGAGATTTTTGTTGGTTTAGAAACTATATCTACAACGCGACTGTTTTTATGACATTCTTTACCACCATAAAAACCTGATCGTCAGGTGCCCGGCACACTTTACAAACAGAGAGAAAGTAATGCAACAAAATAAAACAGAACATACATTCACACTTCATATTCATAGTCATTCTCCTCATAATTACTTCAATTATTCTTCTTCCTCATCTCATACCTGGAGCAAGTGGATAACGCCACCGCCTCTTACTCGGTCATAATCATCTCAATCATAATCTATCATCATCATCTCAATTAAACTCATTCATCATCATCACATTCATCACCTTCAACATCTCCTCGAATTAATCCCTCACTTCTCAAACCTCAACACCCTTAACCCACTCCGTAGCCTAAAATCTAGCTATCGGATCTTAAACAAGTGTAAGGGAGGTTTGGAAAGATAGATGACTGACTTAACATTCAAAAATCTCATTTTTGGTTAAAACAGGGAGGCTCGCGTTGCGTGCGTACTCTTGCGTCTGCGAGTTTTCAAAATTGGGTTCTGCTTACGGAGGCCTTGCCCCGCATACGCGAGATTACAAAACAGTGAGCATAGCTCGCGTTGCGCGTGTAAGTCGCGTATACGACACTCCCTTTTGCTCCAAAAGTTGTTAAGTCATTAAAAATCAGTTTTATATACCTAACTTCCGACGTTCATAGTTTTCTCTACAAAACTCCGATTTTCACAAATTTTAAATCATTTTGAAGATCTTGAGATTATCTTTAATTTGAAAAAAAATTTCATTCAAATCCAAAATCCAAGGCTTAAGTTTTGATCCACTGAAATTTGTTAAAAATATATTTTTACCAAAAGAGTTTAAAATCTCTATTTTCCAAACTCTCAATTTCAAAACCAAAGTTCAAACCTTAAAACAACTTCAAACATACTCAAAGCAATTCCCTAAACATTTCATTCCTTCCACAACCTCCCAATACTTAATTTTATCAATTTTTGCCCTGTAATTAATAGCCAACAACAACACAATTCATTAATAATTCATAGCCCTACATCTCCACATTTATTGCTCAAACTTATAATTCTCATCATCATATACATTCTGCATCACAACCTCACCAACCATCATCAAGACTTATATCACTCATTATTATCAATAATTTTTCATACAATTCACACACACACACACACACACACATTAACTCCATCATATATATCATGCATCAACTTTATATATACACTTCACCCACACTACTCATCACACTCATCAGTACATATAATCCATCAAGTTCAACAATTCAACACATTCAAGCTTATTCTATGGTCATCTAACCTAAGTTTTCACACAACGTTATATATTATCTACGAGAAACCAAAATCATACCTTAGCCGATTCCTCCCTAATGTCGAAGCACCTTAATTATGTCCATTTTACCAACGCCCAAGGTCCCGAACGTACATCAATAAAAAAACCCAGCCTCCAAGCTCAAACTCAAGCTTCCAACTTCATCAATTTGGTTCTAATTCATATATATACAATCTAATTCCACACAAACATCACTAAAATCAATATAAGGTTTGCTAATTTAACAATTTCACAAGGGTTAGAGGTTTCTCACCTTATCCACGAGTCAAAGGGGCAAAAATCCAGTGATTATCTGCTGCTAGAGTTCATCTAAACCATCAAAATTATTCAATTTCTCAATATCCAAAACCTAGGATTTTGAAACTGAAAAGGGGAGAACTGGGTGAGAAAAAGTTATTTTCTTACCAAATTATTGGGTGGGTTTTGTAGAGAATTATGAGACGAACGCGTGGCCGCTGACGGCTCGTCAATCGGAGCTCCGAATTGAAAGTTATATGGATTTGAAATTGGACAAGGGTTTTGTGTTTTCTCCCTTGTGTTCTTCCCCCATTCAGCATGCCCAAGTGTTTTTGGGGAAGAAAGGGGCTGAACTTGGCATTTTATATGTTGGACCATGCGTTCGATTTGGATCCGGTCCAATCAGTTCGACCCGTTGGTCCATTTGTAGGCTAAAACCTTTAAAATTAGTATTAAATTTCTATTTTAATTATTTCTACTTCTTTAAATTATAAAATTTAATTTTTCTGTTTTCTTTAAATAATAATTAATTTATTGATTAATTATTTACTAATTACTCGGGGTTTACATTTTGCATCAATGCAATGCCATTGAGGGGAATAAAGGCTAGTTTAGCTTCTCGTTGTGGCAATTATATATACCTTGCCGCATTGCATGGATAGCGGATGATGAAACTTATTTAACAAGGGATGGTCTGAATTTGCACGAATTCTAAATATTCGAATTTATGATGTTCAGTTGGTTGTACGAGAATGACTCTAATATATACGTGTCTAAGGACTAAAATAAATTAAATATTATTTAAGTAATTTAATTCTAATATTGGTATTTGATTAAATTAGTTTTAGATTAATTTAAATTTAAATTGTTCCACCAATTTATATATTACGACTATTCTTCTTTAATATGTTATTTTTAAATTTTTGGATATGAAGTTTCTTTCTTTTTTCAGTTTTTAAGTTATTTTTATTTCTATTTTTCTTTGCTCTTAGTATAACTAAGAAAAAAAATAGTTAAGTTAAAAAAACTGCAAATAATAAATATTATTTTTGATATGACAATTATTTTAATCAACTATGTAAAATTATTGTAAACAAATAATAAAATAATTAATAATTGGGTACGAATAAATCAACAATAATATTTATTAAAAGTTTTACATGTCCAATAATATTCTTAGTTGTGTTTAAATTTTGATAATAAATTTAACTTACTTATTTTATATAATGAATACATTGGAGATTATATCATTTTTTATAGAATACGAAATTTTTACTCTATATTATTTGACAATTATTTATTTATTCAGTATTATATATTTTTTCTTCTTTAACTATATATATATATAATCTCTATTGAATTTATCATAAAGGTTAATAAAACAGAATCGGACGCTAATTTCAAAGGTTTGGCCCAAAATTGGGTCAAACGGGCCAAAAACGCTAACAGGTTAGACCGAGCCCAAGTTGGGCCCAAGCCCAATATATAAATACATACTTAAGTGGCCATTTCAGCCACTATCAACCATGATTCTGAAAATCGGACCGGACCAGCCGGTCAAACCAGTTTAACTGGGAACCGGTAATAAAAACGGTTCGGTCCGCTACTTATAACCGCTAGATATAGAACCGCTTGAAAACTGTCGAACCGGCCAATTGGACCGGACTGGTAACCATCCGTGAACCAATACACCCCCCTCTTCCCCAAATCATTCGTGCACTCCCTGGAGACCTCTGAAGCAAAGCAAAACCCTAGCCCTTCATTGCCGCCGTCGTGCCCGAGGTCCTCAGTGCCGCCGCCGTCCCCAGGTCCTCAGTGCCGCCGCTTCTTCCTCTTTCCCGTGTCCAGAACTCAGGTAGCTCGTCACGTCGTCTTCATCTTCGCTGGCTTCTCTGTTCGTGGCTTGGAGCAGCTCGCCGTCGTCTCGCCTATTGCCTCGTCTCGCCAATTGCCATCCCTTCCTCCATCGAAGGTTAGTGGCTTCGCCTCCGCTTCTTCCTTTTAATTTCTGAATGTTCAGTCTTCATCTTCGTATGAAGTTTTGAAATTGTTGTTCAATTTTTGTTCCATTTTTCTTGTAATATTTTGTAATTGCCTGCTGTCGATGGATCTGTCTTGTATTTACTGGTTGGTGATGGCTGTAAATTTTTTTTTTCAAATTTACTGATGGCTCGATGGTTCTGTTAGTCTATTTTAGTGTTTTACTATTTTGTAATTGTTGGATAGTGATGGCTCTGAAATTTTTGTTCAAATTTACTGATGGCTCTATTTTGTAATTACTAGTTGCTGATGGCTCTTAATTTTTTTGTTCAAATTCACTGATTGCTTTGTTTTGTAATTGTTGGTTTTGCTGGGTGAAGGTTTAGTGTTTTGGAATGTTTTATAGTGTGCTAATATTTGTAATTGCTGGATTTGTTTGTAATTACTGGGTGAAGGTTTAATGTTTTGTGATTATTGCATTGGTTAATGTTTTGGTTTGTTTTGTAATTGTTGTTAGCTGGTTGCTTGTTACTGGCTCTGTTTTGTAATTTTGCTCTGGTTACTGCTCTGTTTCATAATGTACCAATGTTAGTGTAATTGCTGTTTTCTAATCGTTGTTAGCTGGTTGCTTGTTGCTGGATCTATTTTGTAATTTTGCTCTGGTTACTTGATTAAGTTAGTTTGTGTTTGAAATAATAACCTGTAATACAAAAATTTATGACATAGCTCTTGAAAATGGTTTTTCCCCCTAAAATCTCTTAGGGTGTTCAAACTAAGCTATTGTATATATGATTGTTGATGATCTCATAATAATTATTGAACCAATTTAATCATAGTCTCATTGAAACCACTACTGGAGACCCTGTGATGAGCGGATAATTTATACACTTTTTGGCATTGTTTTTACTTAGTTTTTAGTATGATTTAGTTGGTTTTTAGTATATTTTTATTAGTTTTTTAATTAACAATCACATTTCTGGACTTTACTATGAGTTTGTGTTTTTTTTTGTGATTTAAGAAATTTTCTGGCTGAAATTGAGGGAGCTGAGCAAAAATCTGATTCAGGCTGAAAAAGGACTGCTGATGCTGTTGGATTCTGACCTTCCTGCACTCAAAGTGGATTTTCTGGAGCTACAGAACTCCAAATGGCGCGCTCTCAATTGCGTTGGAAAGTAGACATCCAGGACTTTCCAGAAATATATAATAGTCCATACTTTGCTCAAGGATAGACGACGTAAACTGGCATTCAACGCCAGTTCCATGTTGCAGTCTGGCATCCAGCGCCAGAAA
>NC_029792.2:19996153-19999537 GCF_000816755.2 Arachis ipaensis
CTATGAACGCGTGCCTGACAACCACCTCCGTTCTACTTTCGATTGAATGAATATCTCTTGAATTCCTTGATCAGAATCTTCGTGGTATAAGCTAGAATCTATTGGCAGCATTCTTGAGAATCCGAAAAGTCTAAACCTTGTCTGTGGTATTCCGAGTAGGATTCAGGGATTGAATGAATATGACGAGCTTCAAACTCGCGAGTGTTGGGCGTAGTGACAGACGCAAAAGGATCAATGGATCCTATTCTGACATGATCGAGAACCGACAGATGATTAGCCGTGCGGTGACAGCGCACCTGGACCTTTTTCACTGAGAGGACGGATGGTAACCATTGACAACGGTGATCCACCAACACACAGCTTGCCATAGGAGGAACCTTGCGTGCGTGAAGCAGAAGACAGGGAGAAAGCAGAGATTCAGAAGACAAAGCATCTCCAAAACTCCAACATATTCTCCATTACTGCATACCAAGTATTTATTTTATGTTCCCTTGTTCATTTGCAAGTCAACTAATAATTATAATTGACCTCCTAACTGAGATTTACAAGATAACCAGAGATTGCTTCAAACCAACAATCTCCGTGGGATTCGATCCTTACTCACGTAAGGTATTACTTGGACGACCTAGTGCACTTGCTGGTTAGTGGTACGAATTGTGAAAAGTGTGATTCACAATTCGTGCACCAAGTTTTTGGCGCCGTTGCCGGGGATTGTTTGAGTTTGAATAACTAAAGGTTTATTTTGTTGCTTAGATTAGGAATAATTTATTTTTGTTGCTATAGAGTCATTAAATTCTGAGTCCTTTATTTCCTTTTCAAAAATTTTTCAAAAATATTATTTTTCTTTATCAATTTTTAATTTTTTTTCGTGAGTTTAGTGTCTTGTTCTAAGTTTGGTGTCAATTGCATATTCTATATTTTTCTTTTAAATTTTCAAAGTTGTGTTCTTTGATCTTCAAGTTGTTCTTGTTTATTTGTCTTGTTTAATTTTTAGTTTTTCTTGTTCTGTGTCTTTTCTTGTTTTTCATGTGTTTTTCCAAAGCATTAGTCTTCAAAAAGGAATTTATTTTTAGTTAGTGAAAATATACCTCTTCAAAACAAGTGTTACATTTACAGCTCAATTGGCTAGAGCATTGGTTTATGTTCTTGATGATTGGGCACCGGTTCTATTAAAAATCTTTTTCAAAAATAAATTTTCTTGATTTAATCTTGTGCCAAACTTTAAGTTTGGTGTTTATTCTGGCGCTAAAACGCCAGAAATTAGGTGGAAGGCTGGCGCTAAACACCCAAACCATGCTCAGGACTGGCGTTCAACGCCAGAAACAAGTAAGGAACTGGCGTTGAACGCCCAAAGGAAGCACAGTTTTGGCGTTCAGACGCCAGGAACAGATGAGGAGTTGGCGTCTAACGCCACTCCAGCTTCCAAACCTAGCTTTTAAATGCCAGTGAGGGATCAGACACCTGCAAGTGCTGATAATAAATCCCTCAAGACGGCTTCTCAACCTACCTCTGTAGGAAATAAACCTGCAGCAACTAAGGTTGAGGAATACAAAGCCAAGATGCCTTATCCTCAAAAACTCCGCAAAGAGGAGCAGGATAAGCAATTTGCCCGCTTTGCAGACTATCTCAGGACTCTTGAAATAAAGATTCCGTTTGCGGAGGCACTTGAGCAAATACCCTCTTATGCCAAGTTCATGAAAGATATCTTGAGTCATAAGAAGGATTGGAGAGAAACTGAAAGAGTTCTCCTCACTGAAGAATGCAGTGTAGTCATTCTGAAAAGCTTCTCAGAAAAGCTTAAAGATCCCGGGAGCTTTATGATACCATGAATATTAGAGGGTAACTGCACCAAGACAGCTCTATGTGATCTTGGGGCAAGCATCAACCTAATCCCTGCATCCACTATCAGAAAGCTTGGCTTGACTGAAGAGGTCAAACCAACCCGGATCTGTCTTCAACTTGCTGATGGCTCCATTAAATACCCATCAGGCATAATTGAGGACATGATTGTCAAGGTTGGGCCATTTGCCTTCCCTACTGACTTTGTAGTGCTAGAAATGGAGGAGCACAAGAGTGCAACTCTCATTCTAGGAAGACCATTCCTAGCAACTGGACGAACCCTCATTGACGTCCAAAAAGGGGAGATAACCCTGAGAGTCAATGAGGATGAGTTTAAGTTGAATGTTGTCAAAGCTATGCAACATCCAGACACATCAGACGACTGCCTGGGCGTTGATATTATTGACTCCCTGGTGGAAGAAGTCCATATGACTGAGAGTCTCGAATCAGAGCTAGAGGACATTTTTAAAGATGTTCAGCCTGATCTGGAGGAACCAGAGGAAATAAAAGAACCTCTGAAAACTCCTCAGGAAGAGGAGAAACCTCCTAAACCCGAGCTCAAACCACTACCACCATCCCTAAAATATGCATTTCTGGGAGAAGGTGACACTTTTCATGTAATCATAAGCTCTGCTTTAGGGCCACATGAAGAGAAAGCACTAATTCAGGTGCTAAGGACACACAAGACAACTCTTGGGTGGCCCATAAGTGATCTTAAGAGCATTAGCCCAGCCAGATGCATGCACAAGATCCTATTGGAGGATGATGCTAAGCCAGTAGTTCAACGACAGAGGCGGCTAAATCCCGCCATGAAGGAGGTGGTGCAGAAAGAGGTCACTAAGTTACTAGAGGCTAGGATTATCTATCCTATTTCTGATAGCCCCTGGGTGAGCCATGTCCATGTTGTCCCTAAGAAGGGAGGAATGACAGTGGTTCATAATGAAAAGAATGAACTGGTTCCTACAAGAACAGTTACAGGGTGGCGTATGTGTATTGACTACAGAAGGCTCAATACGGCCACCAGGAAGGATCATTTTCCTTTACCATTCATAGACCAGATGCTAGAGAGACTAGTAGGTCATGAATATTACTTATTTTTGGATGGCTATTCAGGTTACAACCAAATTGCAGTAGATCCTCAGGACCAAGAGAAAACAGCATTCACATGTCCTTCTGGAGTGTTTGCCTACAGAAGGATGCCTTTTGGTCTGTGTAATGCACCTGCAACCTTTCAGAGGTGCATGCTCTCTATCTTCTCTGATATGGTAGAGAAGTTTCTGGAAGTCTTCATGGATGACTTTTCTGTATTTGGAGACTCATTCAGCTCCTGCCTTAACCATTTAGCACTTGTTCTGAAAAGATGCCAAGAGACCAACCTAGTTTTAAACTGGGAAAAATGTCACTTTATGGTGACTGAAGGGATTGTCCTTGGGCATAAAATTTCAAACAAGGGAATAGAGGTGGATCAAGCTAAAGTTGAAGTAATTGAAAAATTACCACCACCTACCAATGTTAAGGCAATCAAAAGCTTTCTAGGGCATGCAG
>NC_029792.2:19999551-20001247 GCF_000816755.2 Arachis ipaensis
AGAACAGAGAATCAAGTAGCTGATCACCTGTCCCGGATAGAACCAGTAGCAGGAGCATCCCTCCCTCCTACTGAGATCTCTGAAACCTTTCCGGATGAGCAATTGTTTGCTATTCAGGAAGCTCTGTGGTTTGCAAACATTGCAAACTATAAGACACAAGGTTCTCCTTCTGTAACCATAGAGAGGAAGCATGAAAAGCTTCTCTCACTGCAGAGTCAACCAAAGCCCCCACAGTCAAACTCTAAGTTTGGTGTTAGGAGGTCCCAACCTTGCTCTGATTATCTGTAAGGCTCCATGAGAGCTCACTGTCAAGCTATTGACATTAAAGAAGTGCTTGTTGGGAGGAAACCCAATGTTATTTAATTATATCTATTTATTTTCCATGGCTATTTTATGTTTTCTTTAGGTTGATGATCATGTGAAGTCACAAAAATAAATGGAAAATAAAAAATAGAATGAAAAATAGATATAATTAGCACATTCAAACAGCATGAAAAATAGCACACCCTGGAGGAAGATCATTCTGGCATTTAAACGCCAGAAACAAGCATCTGTCTGGCGTTTAACGCCAGAAACAAGCACCAAGCTGGCGTTTAACGCCAGAAACAGGCTACATTTGGGTGTTTAACGCCAGAAACAGGCAGCAGTCTGGCGTTAAACGCCAGGATTGCACAGTAAGGGCATTTTGTACGCCTAATTGGAGCAGGGATGCTAAATCCTTGACCCCACTGGATCTGTGGATCCCACAGGATCCCCACCTACCTCACCATTCAAATTCAAATCATTTCCCTCCTAAACCCACCCATTCACACACTTCCATCTCCTCCATCCTCTCCACTTCTTTCTTCTTTTGCTCGAGGACGAGCAAACCTTTTAAGTTTGGTGTGGTAAAAGCATTGCTTTTGTTTTTCCATAATTCAGTGGTAGAGCAATTGACTGCAGATCAAAGAGCTATGAGGAAAGAGCAACAAAGACAAGGAAGAGACATAGAGGAGCTCAAGAGCACCATTAGTTCTTCAAGAAGAGGAAGACGCCACCCTCATTAAGGTGGACCCATTCCTTAATCTCCTTGTTCTTATTTTCCTGTTTTTCGTTTACTATGATTCATGTTTAATTATGTTTGTGTCTTTACTATATGATCACTAGTATCTAAGGGTCTATGTCTTAAAGATATGAATGTCCTATGAATCCATCACCTTTCTTAAATGAAAATTGTTTTCTGAAAAAGAAAAAGAAGTACATGAATTTCGAATTTTAAAATAGTTTAATTATTTTGATGTGGTGGCAATACTTTTTGTTTTCTGAATGAATGCTTGAACAGTGCATATTTCTTTTGAATTTGTTGTTTATGAATGTTAAAATTGTTGGCTCTTGAAAGAATGATGAAAAAGGAGAAATGTTATTTGATAATCTGAAAAATCATAAAAATGATTCTTGAAGCAAGAAAAATCAGTGAAGAAAAAAAAATGCGAAAAAAAAATGCGAAAAAAAAAAGCAAGCAGAAAAAGCCAAAAGCTCTTTAAACCAAAAGGCAAGAGCAAAAAAAGCCAATAGCCCTTAAAACCAAAAGGCAAGAGTAATAAAAAGGATCCAAGGCTTTGAGCATCAGTGGATAGAAGGGCCTAAAGGAATAAAATCCTGGCCTAAGCAGCTAAACCAAGCTGTCCCTAACCATGTGCTTGTGGCGTGAAGGTGT
>NC_029792.2:20001581-20011642 GCF_000816755.2 Arachis ipaensis
GGCAAGGGTAATAAAAAGGATCCAAGACTTTGAGCATCAATGGATGGGAGGGCTTAAAGGAATAAAATCCTAGCCTTAGCGGCTAAACCAAGCTGTCCCTAACCATGTGCTTGTGGCGTGCAGGTGTCAAGTGAAAACTTGAGACTGAGCGGTTAAATTCAAGGTCCAAAGCAAAAAGAAGAGTGTGCTTAAGAACCCTGGACACCTCTAATTGGGGACTTTAGCAAAGCTGAGTCACAATCTGAAAAGGTTCACCCAGTTATGTGTCTGTGGCATGTATGTATCCGGTGGTAATACTGGAAAACAGAGTGCTTAGGGCCACGGCCAAGACTCATAAAGTAGCTGTGTTCAAGAATCAACATACTGAACTAGGAGAATCAATAACACTATCTAAATTCTGAGTTCCTATAGATGCCAATCATTCTGAACTTCAAAGGATAAAGTGAGATGCCAAAACTATTCAGAAGCAAAAAGCTAATAGCCCCGCTCATCTAATTAACACTGATCTTCATAGATATTTTTAGAATTAATTGTATATTCTCTTCTTTTTATCCTACTTTGTTTTTAGTTACTTGGGGACAAGCAACAATTTAAGTTTGGTGTTGCGATGAGCGGATAATTTATACGCTTTTTGGCATTGTTTTTACTTAGTTTTTAGTATGATTTAGTTGGTTTTTAGTATATTTTTATTAGTTTTTTAATTAAAAATCACATTTCTGGACTTTACTATGAGTTTGTGTGTTTTTCTGTGATTTCAGAAATTTTCTGGCTGAAATTGAGGGAGCTGAGCAAAAATCTGATTCAGGCTGAAAAAGGACTGCTGATGCTGTTGGATTCGGACCTTCCTGCACTCAAAGTGGATTTTCTGGAGCTACAGAACTCCAAATGGCGCGCTCTCAATTGTGTTGAAAAGTAGACATCTAGGGCTTTCCCGCAATATATAATAGTCCATACTTTGCTTAAGTATAGATGACGTAAACTGGCGTTCAACGCCAGTTTCATGTTGCAGTCTGGCGTCCAGCGCCAGAAACAAGTTACAAGTTGGAGTTCAATGCCAGAAATAGGTTACAACCTGGCGTTGAACACCCAAAATAGCCCAGGCACGTGAGAAGCTTAAGTCTCAGCCCCACTGGAGACCCTGCTTATGCTGTGTTGACTTTTAGTTTAAAGGAGATGGTAATTCATTGGTAGGGTTTGTCCATTTTGGCCTTAAGCTTAATTTGGTGTTGAAGTGATGGATTTCTTTGTGTTTGTTGTCTCCTTCGATTTATTGCAAGTATCAATGGATAAAATGAAAGGAAAATCCTGCTCCATGGGAAATTACTCCAATAATTGTATCTAATCATGTATCTTATATTGAACCTATTTTCTAATTTTATGAATTATTTTCCACCATTGTGGCATCTCAGTTTCATGACTCCATACCTTGTATTGAACCTATAAGCAAAATTTCAATGTGCTGACTGCAACCATTTTGTGTCAATACTAAGATGCTTATGGTGTTAAATGTTTGATAATTTTAATAGTGCCCTTTACTCTCAACATGAACAATTATGAATGTAAATGGGAATTATACCAAAATCAAATTACAATATTTCTCGCTTGGGCCAATTAATGATTACTATTCTATATTGGGAAGTTTGTGTTGTAGAGTGTTGACCTGTTTGAAAGTTCACTTTATTTTTCCGATTCAATTCAGGAATTCAGCTGGTAATGTAGCAACAGTGGCTGCTAGTGTTCCACAGCATCAGATCCATTTACATTCCATTGTTACTAATCTTATTTTAAGATTTATATTAGACTATAATTATATTTTAAGATATTTATTTATAATCTATTTATTATTCTATTCTAAAACGATTTTTTCGGTTGAACCACCAGTTGGACCGGTTGAATTAGTGAACCAGTGACTAGAGCGGTTTGATGACCGGTCCGGTTCTCAGAACCTTACTATCAACACACTTCAGCAGCAGCAACGTGAATGAGAGGAAGAGAGGTGAGGGTTTCCATTTTTACTATTCATCATCAACTTCCCAAGCTCATAACTTGAGTTACGGAGCTCCGATCGCCGCACCGTTTGTGGCTACGCAATCACCACGAAGAGCTTTACAAAACCCATCTAAGAAACTGGTGAGAATATCTCGTTTTATCTCTCAGTTTTTCCTTCCATAAATTCGAAAATTTGGTTCTTAGGGTTTGAGATTTTGATGTTTTGATATGTTTAGAATTAATCTAACATGAAGGAGATTATTGGGTTGTGATCCTATGATATTTGGAGAAGGTAAGAACCCTAACCCTCTTGTGGATTTTTAAGATTTTGAGTTCAGGGATTAATTGTAGTGATATGCTTGGTTTAGATTAAATATTGTTGGTGAAAAATCAAATTGGAGGTTGAACTTGTGGAATTGGAACCTTGGGAGCTAACTCTTACGATTGGAGGCTTAAGTTGGACTCAATTTGGTGACTTAGTGCATACTGGGAATCGGCCAAGGTATGGTTTCAGTTTTCTCTATGTAATATATAATATTTCCAGACACTTAGGCTAGTTGACCATAGGATATGATTGAATTTGAATGTTGATGATTATGAAGTATGATGACTTTGAGTATGTTGCATGATGATGGACTTTTAATTTTGTGTTAAGATTGATGTTGGGTGGTTATTATGAGAATGATGGGAGGTAAGTGATGGATTTGTGTATGAGGAATCGTTGATGGTGTGATGGTTGTGTAGTGTTGAGAGATTTATGAATTGATTGATGTTTTGGTATGAAAATGTGAATTTTAGGTTGTGGAATGAATTGGAGGATATGTGGATATGATCTAGGTACATTATGACTGTTTTGAATGTGGAATAAGTGATTTTGGATTGTGAATTGGTAAAATTGAGGTTTAGAGAATTTGGTAAAAATTAGATTTTGGTGAACTTTGACGAATCATATATTGAGCTACAGTTTTTGAAATTGCTTAGATTTTATATCAAATTAAAGATAATTCAAAGAGCTTTAAAACGGCATAAATTTTGTAGAAATCTGAATTTTGTAGAGAAAAATATGATCGTTGGAAGTTGGTGTCAAAAATAAAAAATTCTGTGATGTTGCAGAATTTGTGATTTCTGGCTTGTATGCGCACGCACACTGCTGTTCGCGCGCTCTGAACCGTGGCATTATTTTGACTTGTACGCACACACATCCTGTAAAAATTTGAGAATGTACGTACGCACACATGTGTGCACACGCACACCCAGGGAGTTGCTTACGGTTGGGAGCGATCGCACACTCTGGTGCGCATGCAGACCCTACGAATTTTGCAAGTTGTGCGTACGCACAACATTATGCGCACGCACAGGCCGGGAAGTGCATTCTGATGGGGGGCGTTCGCACGTATCTGTGCGTGTACACAGAATGGAAATTTTTACTTACTGTGCGTACGCACACCCCTATGCGTACGCACACTTTGAGAAAATTTTCGAGAGGTGCGTACGCACAAGCCTTGTGCGCACGCACACTACCCTGTTTTTCAATAAAGGTCTTGTTTTTAACATTTTTACCTCCCCGGCAAGCTTGTAAACTTCCAAGACACTTACCTAATACTCTTTAGCTTGTTTTTAGGTGTCAAAACATAGAGAAGGTTTTAGGTGAACTTATTTAGATATTTCTGGCAAAAAGTTAGAAAACAGAGACTTAAGTTTCTGGAGTACTGAGGAACGGATTGATTGAGTGAAATGGCGGAGTGTTGTAATAATGGTTGAAATAATGAATTTGTGGAATTTGAATTGATGATGTTGAGAGGAGTCGAGGACTCGGAGTGGACTGAATATTGAAAATAATTTCTAAATCCACTGATATAATATTTTTAAATGACATTGCTGAGACGCTATGTGCCTGGCAGGGACGGCGGTTGGATCCCGCCTGTCGAGGTCGCGGCGGCGGCATAAGGGCGGTGGTTAGTCCCACTTACATTGAGATGTGAGGTCCGTGGCAAGAGTATCCCGCTCGCCTCCTTTCGGAATCACTAGAGTGTGCAGGCACAAAATTCTAGACGATGATCCGAGCACCATATCTCGGTGGTTCCCAATATGATGACCGAAAGGCGACATCTCCATGAAGGTGTGTCGGGTTGGCAGTTGAACTGACAATGTGATATCACAGCCAAATAGGACAGGCATTCATCATGTGCATATTCTATCTGATTGTTTGCTTTGCCGACTTGTCTTGTTTGCCTAATTGTTTAACATGCCTAAATGCTTATTGAATTACTTGATATACATGCTTCTACTTGTGCTTTACTTGCATTATTATTAATTTTGTATTCTACTGGGATTGAGGAGGTTCGGAAGGCGGTGGCGATGGGATCGCATGGCGGTTAGGCTGGCAAAGGCCGTGGGACGGCAGAGAATTGTTAGATTAGAAATTCACTAAGTTAGATTACCCCTTTTTCATTGTGGTTTTAAAGATTATGTTTTAAAGTTTACTTTTGCTTAAGTTGAATCTTGTGATGGATATGAAGTTCTAGGATTACCTCTGGCATCCCGGAGTCTTATATCTTACATCACTGGGCACTGTTACCATATTGAGAACTTCTGGTTCTTATATTATATTCTATTGTTATTTTTCAGATGCAGGTCACAACCCACCTCCGTGAGTTGCTTGATGGTGGCAGAGCGGAGGATCTTTGCACTATAAGAAAAACATCCATTCAGCCACACTTTTTTAAACTACATTTGAAAAGCGTAGCCTATTCATAGAATAGGCTACGCTTTCTTCGTGTTACCATTTTATTAGAGAATAGGAAACACAAGCATGGCATCATTTAAAAAGTGTAGCCTTAGATACAATAAAAATCACTTATAAAGCGTAGCCTTATCTTAATATCTATAGGTACACCTTTCTCACCATAAAAGACGCTTTTCAAGAGTAGTCAAATAGTTAGGTTTTGGGTGCGCTTTATAAGCGTTTCCTAATATAAGTGCGCTATAACACTTACGAATTTTTTTCCTTTTTAACACCCGCGCCCTTCTTCTCCTTTCGCAGAAAGCTAAGAGCTGAGAGAGTTCTTTGCTCTCTTCCTCAACCTCGTCCATACCTTCCTCTTCTCCTTGCACCACATCCTTACCCGGCTCTGCTATACCACACCACCACCGCGGCTCTGTCGACGCAACGACGCCGCAGCTCTCCTACGTCGCACCATCGCCTCGCCGTGCTCTTCTGCTTCTTTGCTCGCCGCTGCTTTCTTGTGTTCCGCGTCTACTTTTCTACTCGTGCTGCCTCTGCTCCATCCATCCCTGCTCGATTTGCTTTCCCTCATCACAATAGGTAGGCTTTTAGTTTTTTTCTCTGATTTAGACAATTAGGGTTCCTAATCCCCAATGTCAAGAACAAAACACACGGCTCAAGTTGTTGCAGCTACGCTCAATCTTCCTTTTGAAGAAGGCCCCCAGTGTAAGGTTAGCCACTCAGGTCCAATTTCTATGGGGAAGGCTGTTTAATTTCATTGCCTGCTTCATAATATTTTTAGCCCTCAGTTATAATCTTTCTTTTATTCTCTTTCATGTACATCTGTTTTGATTACTCACTTAACACTTGAAGTCCATTTTACTGTGCAGGTAGTGGAAGATCTCGACGAACGCTATTTTGGTCCTTCATTTGAACTTCTTTCATATGATAAGGTAAGTGAGATGTTTAACGGCACTTTTATATGCTCTGCTGATCACCCTGTACCACCATAGTAAAATTGCCAATTAAAGAAATTTTGTTCCATACTCTAAAATTAGGGTTAAACTTAATTAGGGTTCTATATCACAATTTCATATTTAATTAGGGTTTTTCTATGTCTGGTTCAATTTTTGGCGTGCTGTCTGTGCTAGAATCTTTCTCATGCAGAATCGCATATGAGTATTGCTTGTTATTATTAGTGTTGAATTCTAATTTTGTTCTTTATTGAATTTGTGATGAATTGACTTTGTGGTTTTGTGAGAAGGTGTCCTGCGGTTTAGGGTTCTAATTTTATGGTTTTTAAGTTGGGGATTTTAGCTTCTGAATGCGTATTAATTCTAATTTTTAGGGTTATAGGTTCTGTTTTGGATTCTGATTCGCCAAAAATAGATTAATCCATGGGATTTCATGGAACTTAGAGTGATGTGATTAAAAAAATGGTCTCTTTAAATTGTTACTAATATATTAGTTTACTATAAATAAAATTTTTAGTTCATCGTAAAGCAATGCCAGTATTTGATAATTCTCTAGTTGTAATTGCTTGCACACAGATATGGAGAATGATCTTGGTTCTAACTTGTGCTTAACAATGTCTGATTTTCACTTCTACGTTATGTTGCAAGAGACACAGGGAAAGGTTCCACTGGAAAAGACAAAACAATTTATACTTTGGTTCCCAGGCAAGGTGATTAGCATCATTCAAGTAAAACTTCAAATGTGGCTTCCTCAGATGCAAACTAAACACTGGATGACAATGGTAAGTTTATTTTTTTTTTTGGAATTTCGTGTTATTTGTTTCTCCTTAGGTCTCATTTACGGCTTAGGGCCCATGTTTGAAAACCCCTTTGAATGTATACATTTGTTTTATTTGATGAATTCAAGGCATTAAGATATTTTCTTCTAATATAAGTTGTGATATCAGCATAATCCGTGTGCCCTGTTTCTTAACTGGCTCTCCTAGCATTCTTGTTTCTGCATCATCATCATCATCATCATCATCATCATCATCATCATCATCATCATCATCATCATCATCATCATCATCATCATCATCATCATCATCATCATCATCATCATTATTATTATTGGAGTCGCTGTCTATTTTTGTATGAGTTAATAGTTTAGCTTTATTTTCTTTATTTAATTGTGTTCGATGGGGATTTGCTTAACACTTTGTCCTTTATTTAAGGAGTTGCTGGAAATACTGGTTCCGGGGAGAAGGCCCAGGTTCTTAAAGGGAAGGAAAGAGAGATAATTAATGTGAGCTTCTTATTTTCATCTGAGTAGTCCATTTTATTTATATGCTTGCACATGTTGCAAAAGGATTCATCTAGAACCCTTAGGATATGTTGACTAGAATGCATATTTTGATACATAAGGAAGAAAATACAGTGTGGACAAACCTGACCTGAATTGAGTTGAAAGTTGTTTTATTTACTGTTTTTACTCTGATGGAAAGCAACTTTGAAATTCTGCTTCTTTATGTTGTGACGTCAATGTCAATGAGTTGTCACTGGTCATGTCTAGTTTGTATCAATCAGATGCATCTTGATCCGATTTTCTGCAATTATTGCCTAAATTTTAATTAATTTAATTGATTCATTCTATTTGAATGTTCTCGTGGATGATAGTATCCTTAAATCATCCTTTTACTAGTTGGAGTTGTTGATAAATGTTGGTTTCAATGTAACCTTAGTGGCTCATGAAATGACGAGGAGAGAGATTAACTAATTTATTAAGATTCAAGGATGGCACTTGTTTATTACTTGTTAGTTAATAATAAAAAGGTCAATGTACTATAGAGAAAGCACTACTTATAGATGGTATTATGATGCATATCATTTTATTGGCATAATGGTTCATATTAAAGTAACTTTGAGGATTATTTTCCTTTAATATGCTGCCTTATTGCTCATGACATGGAATATGATGAATCAGGAATCTACTATAAGTTCTGGCATGGATTGTTCTTTTGTTCCTTTCATTGTGATTGATGGACTTATCATGTATGATCATGCTATCACTTCATATTTTGATGGATTTCTTATTGTGCAGAGGTCTGATTTAGATAGTTTATTAGAGCAGAATAATGTAACATCTTCAGCCAAAACAATTGTTGGCTCAACACCTCTGAAGCAGAATCAGAGGCATGAAGGCAGTGCAAGGATTATTAGAAGCATACTCTCAAATAAGAAAATGCGCCAAAGTCAGTCTGCCAGGCCTCAATGATATTGTCTCTATCCTTCTTGAATTTGTTCTTCTATCTTAATGATATTGTCTTATCAGTTTTTTTATGTAATTATTATTTCTATTATTTATTTGTTCAAAAGAATCCTTAGTGCTTGTATAAAATGTGAAAAAGCAAAAATCAGTTCATTGTATAGTATTATTGTATATTATTATTATGTATTTATTTTTGTTGAAAAATCAATATTTTTGGTTCATTATAAATATATTGTTTAAGAATAATCAAAATTGTCCCCGACCTTTTTTTCTTATTAAAATCATCCTTAACGTTACAAAATGTTATAAAATCGTCCTTTTTACAAAAAATAATAATACTTTGACAATTTTACCCTTAAAACAAAAATAAAAATAATATTAAAAAAAAAAGAAAAACCCCACCCCACTCCACTCCACTCCCAGCCTCTTCGGTCTCTCTCCTCCCCCCCTTTACCCCAAAAATTTTACCTTCCTCCTACTTTCAGATCTAACTAAACTCTCAGGTCCCTGACCCTCCTTTCTAAGTTTTAACTTCCTTCTTCCTCATTCTTTCGGATCGTTAGTGAGAGGGTCTTCCATGAGGGGATCGTCGGTGGTGGGAGATCCGGTGATGCCGCCGCCTCTGATGGCAGGGAAGAAGGCTGGGAGTGGAGGAGATTGTGGAAGCCATTAAAGAGATCTTTGACAAAGGGGGTGGCTCTGCTCAACGGTGAAGGTGGTGGATCTCAGTGGTGGCGGCAGCGTTTCTCGGCGGCAGAGGCGCGACGGTGGCTGAGCACGGGTTTTCCCTCTCTCTCCTCTACTCCCGAGCTCTCTCTCTCTCTCTCCTCAGATCTCGCTTGCTCTCTTTCTCCTCTGGCTCTCTCTTCCTCCAGCGACCACCACGGCCACGGTGCACTCAACGGCGGCAGCAGTTTGGCGATGGCCCAACAACGGTGGTAGTTTTGCGGCCCTGTGATCCGCACTGCCGCCGTGCCGCCTGTGATTCGCCATTCTTCTTCTGTGAACTGGAATATCTAGTATTTCTGAATTTTTTTGTGAAATTTATTATGGAATATCTATAATTTAATTTTTTGTGATTTGGCTTAAATTTGGAATATTATTGTTGCTGAATTTGGATTCTGATTTCAAAGTAAAATTTGTGATTTCTGATTTTTTGAGTTCTGATTTTCTGAGTTATGATTTTCTGAAGTGGGAATGGTGGTGGTTCTGGTGTTGATGATGATAGTGGAGATGGCGGTGGTGGTGGTGGTGCTGTTGGTGTTGATGGTGGTTGTGGTGGTATGGTGTTGTTGCTGTTGTTTGGTGTTGGTGTTGGTGGTGGTGTTTGATGGTGGTGGTGGTGCTGGTGCTGGTGTTGATGGTGGTTGTGGTGATGTTGTTGTTGCTGTTGTTTGGTGTTGGTGTTGGTTGGTGTTGCTGTTGTTTGGTGTTGGTGTTGGTTGTGGTGATGTTGTTGTTGCTGTTGTTTGGTGTTGGGTGTTGCTGTTGTTTGGTGTTGGTTGGTTGGTAATTTATTTTATGTATTTATTATTGTATAGTAACATCATACGTTCGTTTTTTATTATGTATTTATTTTTATTTTATAATTTTAGTTTTATCACGTGCATGGTACGGGATATTACACTTGTTGAAATATAAGATAGAAACATAACAACAATAATAACAATAATAACAATAATAATAATAACAAAAGACAAATAGGTCACTGACTTTATAATTCGAAGACATATAAGTTTCTGACTAATTAAAAATACAAAAATATCCTTCACTTTCTAAAATACAAGACATCTAAGTCCCTTTGTCTAAAAAGATATGAAATAGAATATTAGAATTATTGACAATTCTCAAAATAATTAACCATTGAATGTTAATTTGTGTATGATTGATTATATAATACTTTCTTAAAAAATAATTGAGAAAAACGTATACAAACTATCTCTAGAATGTACCACGTCAATATGCTTAGCGCTAGAATGCAATTCATTATAGAATGATATAACGATGATGATTAACAAATCTCATCATAATTATTCATTAAATGTTGGCAAATCTAATTATTTAATACATATTATTTTCTAAAAATAGTATGAATATGTATACTGGCACCAGAACGCCAGAACGC
>NC_029792.2:20011702-20020982 GCF_000816755.2 Arachis ipaensis
ACTTGATTACTTAATATTTTCTTAAAGAAAGTTGAGAGATAGGTATCCAAATTGGCACTAGAATTAGAATTATTGATTATATTAATGGTTGACTAACTGAAATATGAAAAAGAATCATAATAATAATAATTACTAAAAAATATATTAAATAAAATATTAGAATTATTGACAAATATCAATATAATTAACTGCTAAATGTCAATTTATGTGTGATTGATTACATGATATTTTTTCTAAAAATTGTTGAGAAAAAAAGTATGCAAACTGGTTATGTTTTGTAGATAACTTTGTTTTAATTAATATTTGGTTATGTTTTGTAGAGTTCACGACTGTTGACGTGTAACCATCTATTTTTACCGAATCCATACAATCCTATTGTGGAATAGCATTTATGGGGGAGTAGCTTTTAGGTTTAATTATTCTATTGGTCTCTATAGTTTTGTAAAATGTTTAATTAGGTTCCTATACTTTTTTTCCTTTTAATTGAGTCCTTGCACCAAATTTTTTTTAATTGGATCCATATACTTTTTTTTTCCTTTTAATTGGGTTCCTGCACTATTTTTTTTAATTGGGTCCCTATACAATTAAGCTAATTACTGTCAAGAGGGACCTATTTGAAAAAAAAAATTGGTGCGGGGACCCAATTAAAAGGAAAAAAAAGTATAGGGATCTAATTAAAAATTTCGTAGAACTATAGGGACCAACAGAGTAATTAAACCTAATTTTTAGCACGTTTCTCAGATTGAAGTGATCCAGTTTTAGTTGATAATGGTAAACACTTAAATTTCTTAAAATAATAAAAGAATCCAGAACATAATTAGAATAATTTTCAATACTTCTAACCATTAATGATGAAGAACGAAACTCAATCTTGAAAAATTAGAGAAGCATGAATTAAAATAAAGAAAATACTCACGTTATAAATCCATAAATCAAACAAAGCTCCTAACCTTCAACAATGGAGGTTTAGTTACTAATGATAATGAAGAAAACTAAAAAGATGAGAGATGCACGTCTGTGGCTTCGTGTCCTCCCTTGTGAACCTTGTTCACTTATTTATATCCTAAGTTCTATCTAGAATTTTAATTATGAAATTAAATTTAATATAATCTTATCTTTTGGAATGATAAGATAACTACCTACTTAAATTCAAATCAAATCTTAAAGCAATAATTCAGATCTAATCTAAAAATAAATCCCAACAACCAAATCTTATTTTCTAGAAGGAGTTTAATTCTAACTAGTCCATTGAATCTTAAATCTTTGGTTGAGATTAGAGCTTCCCAGGGGTGCATATTGAAACTGGGCCTTGACAAGTGTTGTATTCCTGGGAGTTGGAGATTGGGGCACTAGGCGGTACTTCTTAGAGTTGGGCGTTAGCCCAAATTGGTCTCCAGGAGGGACAAAGGCGCTGGGTGTCGATGGTTGGGCGTTGGGCACTAGTGGCTAGGCATTGGGAGTCTGACTTGACATTTTGGGCACCAGAACTTGCTGGTTTAGGACGTGGTTGGGCGTTGGGCACCAGTGGCTAGGCACTGGGAGCTTGGCTTGACATTTTGGGCCTTTCTTGGATTGTACTTGTGTTTCCTTGTTAAAAATTCTTTAATTCCTGATTACTTTGAGAACAAAAACTTCTGAAAATACAATAATACTAAAACAACTCCAAATACTTGATTAGTTTTAAAACTTCATTATAAAACATAAGAATTTTGATTAAAACCTAAGAAATTCATTCAAAAGAACCCTAAAAACTACTAAAGATGCCTAGGAATCACAACACCAAACTTAAAACTTTGTTTGTCTTCAAGAAAAAAGAAAAGTAAATAGAGTTTATCTTGGTGTTGGCAAAGAATTGAAGAGTTTGTAATTTTAAGTTCAAATTGAAGTGGGATTTATGATAATCCTTGTGATTACATTCGGGCTTCTCTTATCTTGATGAATCTTGCATACTTAGGAATTGAGAATTTTTAAAAACTTATATTCGAATTGTATTATGTGAATCCTTTTTTGGATTTGTATAACTTGAAAGCAGTTACTCCACAAGCTTATTCAGGGAAAGAAAATTGAGGTTTTTGACTCTAAGTGTTTTGTAACAAGACGGCTCTTAATGGGTTTTCAATTGATAATTCCGGGCTAGTTGCTCCAAGTTATCGGGTGATAAGGCACCTCTCCGACCTAGTTACCCATGCTTCTCCTTGACACAATCGATACCACAAGCACATGACTAGGAAACTATATCCAGATATCGATGCCGAGAGCCTCTTTGGACTCTAAATGCTTTGTCTCAAGGCAGTTCTTAATACGGGCTTTCAATCGATAATCCTGAGCTAGTTGGCCCAAGTTATCAGGTGATGAGGCACCCTTCAAATCTAATTACCCAATCTTCTCTTTGACACAATCAACACCACAATCACATAACTGGGATCTAGTCATTGGTTCTCACTTCTCAGAGCCTTATAGCTTTTATAATTTTTCGATCTTTCCATACTCTTTTGTTTTCACTGCTTCAAGGAATTGATTGTTGAATTCTCATAATACTTCTTCAAACTTTGTTTTTGGAGATTCTCCATCTGTTTCCTCAAGATTCATATATCTTATGTTCATTCAATGTAACCATATACTTTTGGAAACCATCACTTTTGTTTTGAACTCATTTTTTATTATTCAAATTTTTTCCATCAAAACATCTTCCATACAAAACGATCACTGTAGGAACAAGCTTACAAGTTCAAACACTTAAACAAAGAGAGAAAAAATAGAAACAGGAGACATGATGCGTAAAAGGAAATAAAAAACAAAAGAAAAAGAAAAAGAAAGAAAAACAACTAACTACCAAAAAAGAAAATCTATTTTACCAAGATCATTTATTCATCATTGCTTTCCTCATCCTCCGTCTCGACTAGCACTTTCTGCATCCAAGCAAGCCATACGCATTGTTTTTGAAGCTCTTCTTACCTCTTCCTCTCTGCTTCCTCTTCTCTCCTTGCTTATTCCATGTTGGCTTGAATCTCTGCATATGGCACAACTTGTTGTGGATGTGAATTGTGTGTAGCCATACAGAGATAGTTAAGTCTATTCATTGTTTCAAATTGAAATTGTTGGGTGTTCAACTGAAACTGTTAGAATTTCTTGTAGATTTGTTGTATGTCAACCTCTTGAGCTTAAGGTTTACTAGTTCCTGCTTAAAACTCTGGTCGAGGAAGAGGATGAGGATGATGATGCAGTGGTTCCTTTATTTGGATCCCACTGTGGTACCTTCTTGCGGCTCTTTCCATCACTACCTTGGTGATTGGTCTTTCGAGCTTGATGGAAATTTCTTCTTCAATGAATGCTCCGACAGCTTAGTAGAGTCGATGAATAATACTCGAAAATCTGAGTTTTCTCTTTGATTCGATATTTTCCGCGATGACACTCATGTAGTATGGGATGAGCTCTTCTACCCTTACTTCCTCTCCGCTCATTATGAAGTGGATGACTACCGCTCTATCCACTATTACCTCCGAATGGTTGGATGTTGGGATGATATTATGTTGAATAAAATTCAACCATCCTTTAGCAATAGGAATGAGTTCGGTCCTTTTAAGTTAGTTTGGTTCTCCCCTTGCATCGAGCTTGCACTGTGTCCTTGGGACACGTATATCATTGAGCACCTCTCCCAACCTTTGGTTACCAGTCATCCTAATCCCATAATCATAGTAATCATCCCTCAAATTGCGAGGTTGAGGAGGGATGTAGAGGACCCTTCGGACTCTTTGAGGACCAAAATCAATATTTTTTCCTCTTACATAGCTCCTAAACAGGGGTTCTTGAGCTTCGTCCTCTGTTTTGCTCCATGCATTTGCATAGAACTCTTGCACTAGTGTAATCCCCATTGTTTCTGGAGTGGTGGCCAAAATCTTTCACTTCCTTCTTGCTAGTTTGGTTTGAATTTTCGGATATTCTCCGAAATCGAATTTTACCTTTGAAGTGATTGATTTATGCACCAACGATTAATTATATTGATCTTAGTGAAGTTGGGAGCGGAACTGGTGGGCGTCGTGTGACGAAATGGCCGGTTCCTTGCCCTTTCTCCTTTTAAATAATGACATTTTTGCTTCCTGGAATAATACTTCACAAAATGCTAAATAATTTTCAACACCAAACTTAGAGTTTGGATGTAGAGATTAGAATGAAATATGAACTAAATTTTGTTGTTGGAAAGTATTCATTTCATATTTCATAAAAGAGAATTGATTTTGTTTTGATTATTGGGCGAGAAAGTAATCAATGAATGAGAATGTTAAAGGCTTCGAAGATATTTGATTCTTAGAAAGAATAGTGCTTGTGTTTTCTTACTTTAACTCATGTAGAAATCTTTTCATAGCAAATCATTTATAATTAAATTCCAATTCCTTGGTAACTTAATTTCTCTTAATTTAATTAATCGCTAATTCCTTAGTCAACTAATCATGAGAGGAGGTGAAGAACGGATTCAATTTTAAGCCACAATATTCAAAGACTATCCCTAGCTGAATTATATGTCACGTATTCAAAGACTAGTTCTAAATAATTGAAGATTATGAGATGAGTTTTAAGCTAATTTCAATATTAAATTTTCCAAAATAATAACAGAATCTAAGATAGACTTAGAATATTTTCCAATACTTCTAACCATTAATAATGAAGAATGAAACTCAATCATGAAAAAGTAGATAAGCATGAATTAAAATAAAGAAAAAACACATTATAAATCTATAAATCAAACAGAGCTTCTAACCTTCAACAATAGAGGTTTAGTTACTCATGATAATAAAGAAAAATAAAGATATGAGAGATGCACGTCTGTGGCTTCGTGTCCTCCCTTGTGAACCTTGTTCACTTATGTATATCCTAAGTTCTATCTAGAATTTAAATTCAGAAACTAACTTTAATCTAATCTTATCTTTGGTAATGATAAGATAACTGCCTACTTAAATTCAAATCAAATCTTAAAGAAATAATTCAGTTCTAACCTAGAAATAAATCCTAACAACTAAATCTTATTTTTCTAGAAAGATTTTAATGCTAACTAATTCATTGAATCTTGAATCTTTGGTTGAGATTAGAGCTTTCCAGGAGTGCGATTGGAATTGGGCCTTGACAAGAGTTGTATCCTTGGGAATTGGAGACTGGGGCGCTGGGCGACACTTCCTGGCGTTGAGCATTGGCCCAAATTGGCCTCTAGTGGGGACAAAGGCGTTGGGCACCGGTGGTTGGGCACTGGGCGCCAGTGATGGGTGTTGGGCACCGGGCTTGATGTTTTGGGCGTCCAAACTTGCTATTTTGGATCCTGGTTGGGCCTTTCTTGGATTGTACTTGTGTTTTCTTATTAAAAATTTTTTAATTCTTGATTACTTTAAGAACAAAAACTATTGAAAACACAATAATACTAAAAGAACTCCAAATACTTGATTATTTTTAAAACTCCACTAGAAAACATAAGAATTTTTATTAAAACCTAAGAAAAATTCATTCAAAAAGAGAATTGATAACTGCTAAAGATGCTTAAGCATCACAACACCAAGCTTAAAACTTAGCTTGTCCTCAAGCAAAAAGGAAAGTAAACAGAGTTTAAAGAGTTTGTAAATTTAAGTTCAAATAGAAGTGGAATTTATGATAATTCTTGCGATTACATTCGGGCTTCTCTTATCTTGATGAATCTTGCATACTTAGGATTGGAGAATTTTCAAAAACTTATATCCAAATTGTATTATGAGAATCCTTTTTTTGGATTTGCATGACTTGATAACAGTTACTCCACAAGCTTATTCAGGGAAAGATAATTGAGGTTTTTTACTCTAAGTGTTTTGTTACAAGGCGGCTCTTAATGGGTTTTCAATCAATGATATCAGGCTAGTTGACCCAAGTTATCAGGTGATAAGGCACCTCTCGGGTCTAGTTACCCAAGCTTCTCCTTGACACAATCAACACCACAAGCACATAACTAGAAAATTGTTGATCCAGATATCGATGCCCAGAGCCTCTTTGGACTCTAAATGCTTTGTCTCAAGGCAACTTTTAATAAAGGCTTTCAATCGATAATCCCAAGTCAATTGGCCCAAGTTATCGGGTGATGAGGCATCTCTTGGATTTACTTGATCAAGTCTCTCCTTGAAACATAAACATCACATGCATATAACTGGGTTCTAGTCAATGGTACTCAAAACCTTATAGCTTTAGAATTTTTCAATCTTTCTATACTCTTTTTTTTTCACTACTTCAAGGAATTGATCATTGAATTCTCATAATACTTCTTCAGAACTTTATTTTTGGAGATTCTCTCTTCATTTTCTCAAGAATCATATATCTTATGTTCATTCAATGTAACCACATACTTTTGGGAACCACCACTTTCAATTTGAACTTTTCTTTTTATTATTCAATTTTTTTCATCAAGACATTCTTCATACAAACCGATCATTTGGAGGAACAAACTTAAAAGTTCAAACACTTAAACAAAGGGAGAAAAAAATGAAAACAGGAGATGTGATGCATAAAAGAATAAAAAAAAAGAAAAAGAAAAAAAAGAAAAACAACTAACCACCAAAAAAGAAAATATATTTACCAAGATCACTTATTCATCATCACTACTTTTCTCATCCTCGATCTTGACTCTTTCTATATATATTCTTCTATTATCCAGAGGTCCATGGTATTACTAACACCAAACTTAGAGATTAATACCAAACTTAGATATTAACAGAGTTCTAGGCATAAATTTTTTAAGTTATCATAGGAAGCATGTGTATATGAAAAAGGAGGGGGTTATATTGAGCAAAGATAATTAGATGACCTTTACGCATGGTGGTTAAAACAAAGGAATTCTTGCAAACTTTTGAGAATTGATTTTTTTTATTTTTAAAATTCCATGGAATGAATTTATAGATATGCAAACAAAGAGAGTTGCTTTAAAGGTGCCTGACTTGAATTCAAGGTACTGGGCTCCCTTGAATTTTTGCTTCCCTGGGAGCCCCTCTGTTTGGGCACTGGGCGCCAGCCTTGAGGTGCTATGAAGGTGCCTGGTGCCCTCCTTTGGGCGATGGGCGCCAACTCCCATTTTTTTAAATTGAAAAAACAACGTAAACCAAAAGTGAAAGATGATTTCAGAAGAAAGAAGAAGAGGAATACAACTATGGAATGATTAAATGAAAAAGAAAAGAAAAGACACTAACCATGGTTGGGTTGCCTCCCAACATGCACTCTTTCAACGTCACTAACTTGACGTTGAGTCTTCTAGGCTAGGGTTTGGAATTCCTCATAAGACCTTCCAGTGCCATCTTCCATTAAACAGTGATTGTCCATTTCCTCTTCCGTTTTAAAATCTATGTATTGCATAGGGTCTTCGAGGGCTCCTTTGTCCATAATTTCTTGGATTACAGAGTCATTTAAGTCAATTCTCATACAACTCTCTGATTCACTAGGGTATTGCATGGCTTTGAAAATATTAAAAACCATTTGTTCCTCATGCACCCTCAGTATTAGCGCTCCTTTTTGGACATGGATGAGTGCCCGTCCGGTATGATGGAGGCATCTTCATCTTTCTTCATGTTGAGGATTACGAATTCATCAGGAAAGATAAACTTTTCGACCTTGACCAATGCATTTTCTACTATTCCATGTGAAAATTTCATGGATCGGTTGGTTAGTTGCAATGAGATTCTGGTTGGCTTCACCTCCTCAATTTGTAGCCTCCTTCATGCAACAAACTCAAAACTTCATGCAAGAAACAAGAGCAAATTTAAAAAATAAAAAGCTTCTATTAGAAATCTAGAAGTTCAAGTAGGACAAATTGCCAAGTAATTGACAGAAAAGCCTGTCAATTCTTTTCCTAGTGACACCATACCAAACACTAGGGAAGAATGCAAGGCCATTTTTCTAAGGAGCAAATAAGTGATTAACAAAGAGCTCCCCAAGGAGAATGAGAAGAAAACCAAAGATCCACTAGAAGAAAAAAAGAAGGAGAATCTAGAGGAAACTCCTGCACCAACAGAACTCAAGAAGGAAAAAGTGAAACCCATGAATTAAGATTTCTATATCCTCAAAGGCTATATAAACAATATCAAGAGAAGAACTTTTCTAAGTTCTTGGATGTGTTTAAAAAGTTACAAATCAATATTCCTTTCGCTGAAGCCCATGAACAAATGTCTTTCTATGCCAAATTCATGAAGGAAAGATGGGTCAAACCCAACATATGTGGGGTTGGGTGTATTTGATGAGCCAAATTTGGTTTTGATACTAGATACTTTGATAAAGTAAAAGTTAACAAGAGAAAATAGGTAAGTCTATTTGACGGATGACAGATAGTTAACATCCACGCGATAAAATCGGATATTTTTTTTCCACATCCTCACTACGCAGATATGTATTTCATTGTAGTGGTTTTTCCATCTCTTTATCCAACCATTGGTAGATGTATGCTTTTGAGATCGCAACAAAGAAGCTGTTGGTCCTGGATAGCCTACATTCTCAAGCGCCTGATAATGCATGGAGGACCATAGATGCATATGCAGGACAAAGTTCTCCTGGATTCCTTGAAAACTTTTCCAGTCATTTAACTTTTAGTATTTTGTAACTATCAAACTATACCTAATTTTTAGGAAAAACTCATTGAAGATATCGCTAAAGTAGCCATACCACCCACAGAAAACTCAAGTGAGTTGACTCTAAACCTAACATTGTCTGTCTTTGTAGATCACTCCCAATACCTACTTTGTCTCGTAAGAAAACTCAATATTTTCTTACTATAGTTGGGAGTGTGACATTAACGTTATAAAATACATGGAGTACTGAACTGAAGGCGTTAAATTGGCTGAATGGAAATATGCCAGCTTACCAATCTTATCAAAATTTTTGATATTTCGATACACACTTGATTATTCTTAACTAACTGTGTCACTCACAAACAATGGTTGCCTACAAAAAAACTTGAAGGATTTCAAAAAGGAAATAATGCTCTACATCATACTCGAATTTATTTGCTGGGAAAGTTTTGAAGGCCATGCAAGACTCTCTTCAACTTGTACATCACAATCATCCCAGAAACAAACGTAAGGAGGTGAGGACACCCTTTACAATATCGAGTACAAAGACCATACTTTAGCGGGCTGACCGATTACCTAAGAAAAAGAGTGCTAGAAAAAAAAAGTAAAAAAAAATTGTGTTAAAAAATTATGTTAAAGTAGGATTATGATACCCTTACCATATGAGTCTGGTTATTCACTGTTTACAATTAACAACGAACAACCCGGACTGATATGATGAG
>NC_029792.2:20021896-20027695 GCF_000816755.2 Arachis ipaensis
TGCTCGGTTCTATGAAGGATGTCCTCACCTCCTTACATTTGTTTCTGGGATGATTGTGATGTATAGGTTGAAAAAGGTCTTGCATAGCCTTCAAAATTTTCCCAATAGATGAATTCTTAGGATCTAGTACGATGTTGAGCATTATTTCCTTTCTGAAATCATTCAAGTTTTTCTGTAGGCAACCATTGTTTATGAGTGACATAAGTAGTTAAGAATAATCAAGTGTATATCAAAATATCAAGAAATTTTGATAAGAATGGTAAGCTGACATATTTCCATTCGGCTAATTTAATGCCTTCAGTCCAGTATTTCATATATTTTACAATGTAGATGTCACAATTCCAACTACAATAAGGAAACACTGAGTTTTATCATGAGACTAAGTAGGTATTGGAAGTGATCTACAAAGACAGACAATGTTAGGTCTGGAGTCAACTCACTTATTTGATTATTTAGGAACATCGGTTTATGTACAAGACAGGCCGTTTCCTATGAGCTCGCATGAGGTATGGCCACTTTAGCAATGTCTTCAATGATTATTTCCTAAATACCAACCAAGTATAACTAGATCATTACGAAATACTAAAAGTTAAATGACTGAAAAGGTTTTCATGGAATCTAGGAGAATTTTTCCCGCACATCTATGGTCCTCCATGCATTATCAGATGCTTAAGAATGTAGGCTATTCAGGACCAACAGCTTCTTTGTTACGATCTCAAAAGCATACATCCACCAATACTGGACAAATAGATGGAAAAACCAATTTTGTCTCGTGGATGTTAACTATTTGTCATCCATCAGATGGACTTATCCATTTTCTCTTGGCAACTTCTACTTTGTCAAAGTATCTAGTATCAGGACCAAATTGTGCAAACAATGCCACACATGTTGGGTTTGACCCGTCTGACGGCTAGATTTTTTGGGTGTATGATCGTTCCCTGTTCAAATAAAACTAATGAAGATACTCATACCTTTTATAAATAATAAAATACTATAAAAGTTTGAATACCAATATCCCCGAATACACGTAGTAAAAGTCATGCTTGAATATTGATGATGTTGAGTCATTGAATGTGTAGCACATCCATTGCACGATCTGCATGGTCAAGTTTTCGTCTTTGAATCATGCCACTTTTGTAAGATATAGCATATCGTAACAATATATTCATTATATCAAATTCTTCATTTGATTTACTTACGCTGTTGTTGAGCCAACAACAAACTTGCAACTTGCATAAGTCTTCTCTGTACAATAATAGATTTGGTCTACCGGTATGCCATGCTAGGCCGATATACCATGCCAGGGTCTATTGTTTCCTAAGAAACGTGTTCACAATCCATTGACGGATTTGTTGTTGCGTGCCCTGGTTGATTTTTTGACCCAGAAGCAACGAATGTATGGAGGATAGATGAGATGTGATAAGTGTTTTTGCAGCTGAAAGATTTTAAGTGAGAAGGTTGGGCGCGATGGACTCGGTGTACAGCAATATGTACTGTTTAGATTCACGTTGTGGTTAGGATCGTTGTTAATGGCCTAGGTGTTCTGAACCTAGTCAAGGTCCGCACATAGTTTCACTCTTTGGGTCTCGCAATGACAAAATGTCATGGTAGGTGTTATAAGCAGCTGAGACTAAACGGAGGAAAGATAGGTTGGAATGTTATGCAGATGGTATAATTGAGAAAAAATACAAAAAAAAAGATAGGTTGGAATGTTTTCGCAAGTGTTTTATTGTTGGTTGAGCTTCTCCCCGTCATCCCAAGCTATGATGTTGTTTCGTTCCCATGCGCTGAAATAAGGGGTGCATTCTCTTTGCTATAGGTTAGTTGTCTTCGTCATAGTCGTCCATAGCCACCGAAATTTTTGTGTGCAGTGAGTGTTCTCCTTTTAATAATGGTTTTGTTTTGCCCTTACGTGCTCAGCTTTGGGTAATATGCCCCCGACTTTTTTGAGCTAGCAGCGATGGATCCTTGTTCAAAAAGTAATACCTAGAAGCACATCATATGGGATATAGTATGTAAGAATGCTTGAAGATACAAAACTGAAAAGTTGCGAAGGAAGCATCCTATATATTCAGGAAAATGACGTCCAACACTTTGGTACTCGTAAAAGTATATAGAGTTTCAAACTACCTTAGAAAGAATATTTGTTGCCTTTTATTCAAGTTCTTCGGTGGCCCATGTAGAGATCCATGGCTTTAGTTCCCGACAATGCTCTAGCTGGCCATATTTTAGTCGTTGAAAGTACAGTATCTAGAGAGAAAACAAACACAATTTATGATTCACAACATAAAAGTTGAGTACAGTTAGTAGATGTTATATAACGTAACTTACCAACAAGGCGAACATGCATCGCTCACAAACAGAATTTATGATTTGTAACATAAAAGTTGAGTACAATTAAGTAGATGTTATATGGTGTAACTTACCAACAAGGCAAACATGCATCCCTTACACGTCTTCTTGTTTTTAAGTTGATACTTTTCGATTGTCATTCTCAGCCAGTTGAATATCTACATCGGCTTGTTGAATCTTCTTGGATCTGAGACATTCAGCATTAGGGGATGTGCCATGATAAGATGACTTGTTGTATGGTAGGACATAAGAACATCTTTATAAAAACCAAAGGAATTGACGTTGAAATTCTAGCCTGTCTGCTTTGCTTTCCATTGAGCATTCGTAGATGTACTTACAAAGTTCAGTTGGTGTTCTTCTGTTGAATTGTCTTTTTACCAAAATATGCCAGATTCTTATCATTAAATCCAGGGAAGTCGATGCCTAGCGCTTGAAATTTTCTCATCTCAAAAACACGATTACATTCGTAGGAAAAATATATACAATTATATTGGGTATAGGAACGTGATAATCAAACGGAGTGGCAGAAAGAAGACTACTTATTCTAAATAGTAAATAAAAGCCGAATAACAAAAGAAAAGGGATACTCACCATCGAAAGAAAGGATGGAAAACTTTTCCAATTAAATTGACATTAATTCGAATGTTGACATCATCCATGAGCAAAGTGTTCGTGTTGCAGTTGTATGATTTTGCCAATGCGACCATGGTTTCTTGCTTGGCAGCCCACTTCGGGGTGAGCCTCAGGAATCCAAACCCAATAGCGTCTATTTCCACCAGCTTTGTGTCGTCGTGGGTCTTTACTAAAGGTCGCATCATGTCAGCAATGTAACATGGTGAGCACCTTGTCTCAACTAGTTTCTGTCAATGTTAAAAGTGATGGTGTGAAGCAACAATAATAATGAAGGAATTGAAGCAAATATTAGTGGGTGGTTTCTTTACCGATATAAGGGAAGTTATCCCATATTGTAGTAGTGGCTAAATTGTGGATTGTATTTGACGTAGTGGATGTGGTGCACCCGAATTGCAACCAACCATTGCAACTCGAGTACAACTAACCAGCAAGTGCACTGGGTCGTCCAAGTAATACCTTACGTGAGTAAGGGTCGATCCCACGGAGATTGTCGGTTTGAAGTAAGCTATGGTTATCCTGTAAATCTTAGTCAAGCGGATTATAAAGGTTATAAGTTTTTATATTAAAACATAAATAAACATAAAATAAAAGATACTTATGTATTCATTGGTATGAGTCTCAGATAAGCATTCAGAGATGCTTTGTTCTTCTGAGCTAATCCTTTCCTACTGTCTTCTTCTCCAAGCACGAATGATCTCTTCCACAGCAAGCTGTATGCGATTAAATGCCTTGCGGTCACCAACCTTCCTCTCAGTGAAAAAATAACTGGCACGGGTTAACGTACGTCTAATCAATAGGAGGTTCTCACTGGATTGGAATAGAACAATTGGCCGTTCTCTTTTGCACACTGTCACTACGTCCAATACACATGAGTTTGAAGCCCTTACAGTCCATCCTGTCCTTGATCTTACTCAGAATACCACAGATAAGGTTTAGACCCTCCAGATCTCGGGATGCTGCATTCTGATTCTAGCCTCTACCACTTGGTCCCTAATCTCCTTCTTTTGACTGATCCGATGTTCCTAGGAGTCAGCCTATCAAAAGTTAGGAATTAGGTGCCCCAAGAGATATATAATCAAGCTGTCGCCCAATGACTACGTTGAGCTCATGTAGACCACTAGTGGTTGTCAAGCACGCGGATCTTGGCTAAGAGAGCAACGAAGGTTATAGGTGATTGTCACAGGTCACCCCCTTCATTCTGACTTAACTGGATTAAGTACGAGAATATATCTTGGAATAGAAGCAAGCGTAGTTTGAATGGAAAACAGTAGTAATTGTATTAATTCATGAAGGACAGCAGAGCTCCTCACCTTAATCTATGAGGTGTAGAAACTCCACCGTAGAAAATACATAAGTGAAAATGGTCTAAGCTTGGCCGAAAGGCCAGCTCCGGATGTAGCATCAGACAAAACACGAATACAATGAGAAAAAGTAATATTTATACTAACTAGTTACTAAGGATTATAGAAAATGAATAACTAAGGTAGATAGTGCAGAAATCCACTTCCGGGGCCCACTTGGTGAGTGTTTGGGCTGAGCTTTAAGTGCTTCACGTGCATAGGCCTTTACTGGAGTTAAACGCCAAGTTGGGTGCCATTTTGGGTGTTTAACGCTAAGGGAGAGTCCAGTTTGGGCGTTTTACGCCAGAAAAGGGTCTTTGGTGGGCGTTTTGACGCCAGTTTTGGGCCATCAAATCTCGGGCAAAGTATAGATTATTATACATTGCTGAAAAGCCCAAGATGTTAGCTTTCCAATGCAATTGAGAGCGCGCCAATTAAGCTTCTGTAGCTCCAGAAAAACGCGTTTGAATGCAGGGAGGTCAGAATCCAACAGCATCTGCAGTCCTTTCTTTGTCTCTGAATCAGACTTTTGCTCAAATCCCTCAATTTCAGCCAGAAAATACCTGAAATTACAGAAAAACACACAAACTCAAAGTAGAATCCAGAAATGTGATTTTTTCATAAAAACTAATAAAAATATAATAAAAAGTAACTAAAACATACTAAAACAGTCTAAAAACAATGGCAAAAAGCGTATAAAATATCCGCTCATCAGGATGACATGGTCCTTGCTTGTTATGCAAGTTGGGTTGGACACGGGTCATTGGGTCTGGACAACTTTGAGGCCCATTCACCAATTCTCTTAGGTTCTAACTTTAGTTGAATTTGGACCATAGTATTAACAGTACCCCTGCACGTGACTGAGTTTAATGAACTCAGGCTCCAAGCAAAGAAGTTTGTTGAGCTATAGTCTATTTTGTTAGAGAAGTTGTGTATAAAAATAGTCTTCTGCGTATATACTCTCTACCTCCCATACTCTCTTCCAGTTTTTGAGCACTCGTTCTGCTTCTGCTGTTTTGCTTTTGTTGCTATAATTGTTATTTTTATTGTATTTTTTGAAAAATTCCATGTTCTATTAGATTTTTGAATTTTTATTTGGATGGTTAGAGTTTTTTTTAGGCTTCATTTTAGTTTTTTTTATCTTTAACCTAACATTTTTAGTTTTAGATGTTCTAATATAAGTATGTCACTTTCGGATATTCATTTAAATGGTTTGTATAATTTTGTGGATGCGTTAGGTTTATAATTTTTATTTCGGATGTTTAACTTAAATAAATCCAATAAAATTTTGGTTTTTGACGTTCCAATATAAGTATTTTTTACATTTGAATGTTCTATTTTTTTTAGAATTTTGATTTTTCAATTAAATAGTATTTTGGATGTTCTAATATATAAAATTATGAATGTTTTTTGTTTATAATGTTTTTATTATTTTAAGATTTTTTTAAATATTAAATTTATAATATTAATATCT